>NC_135218.1:24477600-24500100 GCF_052324685.1 Brachyhypopomus gauderio | reverse complement strand
GTGTCTACATTGTCAGGTTTCTGAATCCTGTCATCCTGGGGACATTTGGTCCTCACAGATAGCGAAAACCAACCCACCCCCCAAACCCTCCACACGCACACACACATACACACACACTCTGCTGGAACATTTTGGGTGTGTGTGAATTCGCAACTGGTAGCATTCTCAGCTGTCAGGCAGTGATGCAAGTCCTTCAGTCTGGCAAAAAGCTCTTCTCTGTGTCTCCCTGTCCCCATGTCTGCCTCTCTGTCTGTTCCTGTCTCTCTCTCCCACCGTTTCTCCCCCTCTGTGTGAATGAATACGGTTTCATCTACATTAAGAGTCAGTTCTGTACCTCATCTTCACATTCCCTCTCTCTCTCTCCCCCTCTCTCTTCCTCTCTCACTCTCTCTCTCTCTCTCCCTCTCTCTCTCATGAATCATGAATCAGTGTGTAAAACTAAGCACAGAAACAACCTGAACTCTATGAGATCATTTCTATAATATCAGTGTGCAACCTGATGGTGCTTGGTGTAGAGAAGACACACACACACACACACACACACACACACACACACACACACACACACACACACCAGCCACAGCATCTCTACACCGATGTGAGGTGTGTCAGCTCCAGCAAGAAAGTCTCAATATTTCAGCAAATCTGCTCCTGAGGAAAACCAAGAAAAAAAAAGTCCAACTCGAAATCGTAAATAATCTCCCAGCATGCGCTCTCGCCACGGCGACGGTGGTTCCGGCACTCTCGCCACGGCGACGGCGCTGCCACTGCACCCGTCCAGATAAACGCTGCAGCCACGCGGACGTTAGGGCGAAGCTCAACGAACCGTGACAAACGTCTCATTGAAAACGCTCTAATGCTGTCTGCATCTTCTCATGACCCTCTGCAGTGACCCCTGGATGAAGAGGGCAGCACGAACCACTTAAATCAATAAACGCCCCGTGACATGGACGGACAGTCGCTCTACATGACGTATAACAGACTGCAGACCTAAGAAAAAGAGACAAACAGCTCTGGCCCAAAAACAGGAAGTGAAAGCTACGAGGTACGATGGACGTTCTGGAGGAGACGACGTGGGAGGAGGCAACGTGGGAGGAGACAACTTGGAAGGAGACGACGTGGGAGGAGGCAACGTGGGAGGAGGCAACGTGGGAGGAGACAATGTGGGAGGAGGCGACGTGGGAGGAGACAAAGTGTGAGGAGACGACGTGGGAGGAGACAACGTGGAAGGAGACGACGTGGGAGGAGGCGACGTGGGAGGAGACAATGTGGGAGGAGACGACGTGGGATGAGACAAAGTGGGAGGAGGCGACGTGGGAGGAGACGACGTGGGAGGAGACAAAGTGGGAGGAGGCGACGTGGGAGGAGACGACGTGGGAGGAGACGACGTGGGAGGAGGCGACGTGGGAGGAGACGAAGTGGGAGGAGACAACGTGGGAGGAGACAACGTGGAAGGAGACGACGTGGGAGGAGGCGACGTGGGAGGAGACAATGTGGGAGGAGACGACGTGGGATGAGGCGACGTGGGAGGAGACGACGTGGGAGGAGACAAAGTGGGAGGAGACGACGTGGGAGGAGACGACGTGGGAGGAGGCGACGTGGGAGGAGACGAAGTGGGAGGAGACAACGTGGGAGGAGACGAAGTGGGAGGAGACAACGTGGGAGGAGACGATGTGGGAGGAGGCGACGTGGGAGGAGACGAAGTGGGAGGAGACAACGTGGGAGGAGACAACGTGGGAGGAGACAACGTGGGAGGTGGCGGTTTCCAGGAAAGCACGTGAGCTTCTGACTCCCAGCTGTATACGGCATCGAGATGCCCGTCGGAAGGCGGAAAAGCGAAGTGTGTTCAGTGTTTCAGTTTGGAGTGTAAACACTACTCTGACGCTTCCGTGTGAGAATGTTTGATAACAAAACCTTCTCCGAAGGCTGACATTCACCGAAAGGAAAGGGTGTTATTTATTCTCCGATGATGTCATTTTTGTCACTTTGGGCTTTGCAGTTGGAGCAGAGGAGTGTGAGTGTGAGTGTGTATGTGTGTGTGCCTGTGTATTTGTGTGTATGTGTGTGTGTGGCCATTATGTAAGATTATAGAGATTGTACCGGGCTTTTCTGCTGACAGACAGAGGAAGTGGTGGGCACTGACCCAGGCCCACAGACCAGGAGAAAGAGCACAGACAAGATAATCAATGTTACATGAACGTGTACTGTAATGAGAGATTTGGAAGGAGGGAGAGGAATGATAGTGAGAGAGAGTGAGACGGGTAGACAGACATACAAGCAGACCAGCAGACAGAGATGCCAAGATTTTATACGTGTGTGTGTGTGTGTGTGCAGGAACACACGCATGCCCATAGGCCATGCAAGAAATGAAATAAAGGCCATATTGAGTAGTTAATCAAATGTGCCTAAATTCACACTATTATGGTAAGTCCACACAAACAACTGCAACCCAGATCAGTCGGTGCTCCTGGCCTTTGAACGCTTAACCTCCGGTCTATGACTCTGGACTACGCGCTGAAGGCCCACAAAGCAATATCACTTCAAACAAAATGCTAGGAAAGATTTGCCATTCCCTGTCTGGCAGTTGGGATGAAAGCACCTTCTCACATTATTTCCACCTGAGCTCTGGTGTGACTCTCCCTGCTGAGGCTACAGAGGCGGACAGGAAGATGTGCCACACACTGCAGACTGGGAGAGTGTGAGTGAGGCTTCAGCCGCTCCGCACGCCAGGGACGGGGGTAAAGGAGGCGGAAGCAGGTCATTTAGCCGCTACACACGCCCCGTCTCCCTGAGAACTCAGCACTGTTTGCAGATACGACATCTGAATTTATCACTATTTGGATATACAATATCTGAATTGTTCAGTATTTGGTCACTACTTGCAGATACTATATCGGATATTATCTGTATTAGCAGATAACTGCATCTTAATTGATCACTATCTGCAGGTACTATGATTTATCGATATTTGATCAATATTTACAAATACTATACCAGAATTGATCTGTATTTGCAGATTTGCAGATGTTTTAAGTGATCGCTATTGGTAGATACTACATCTGAATTGATTATTTTTTGCAGGACAAGTCCAATGGGCCTCTGACAGGTCCTGGGTCCAGACCAGTCCTGCAATGTCGTTGCTGTCTCATACATCACACGAGTAACACACATCAAAGTGTTCGTTTTAAGAACAGCAGAACAGCAGTCAAAAAGGCCAGATCGTTAAAATCCGCATGTACAAACATGTAAAATAGCCTTGTTGACCAATCAACTATGGGAAACACAAGTCTGCAAAATCTTAGGAAGAATCTAGAACGCAGTGATGACCACTGTGAAGCTTTGGAGGACGGTGTGTGTGTGTGTGTGTGTAGTATCACCTCAGCACCTGATTGGGTCGCCCTGGTTTGGCTGGGACGCTGTAGTCACTCACGCTGTGTCTTCTGCCTGGACGTTTTCTCATCCCACACTCGACATACTGGGATTCACTGAGACGTGTGCCAAACCCGAGAACACACACTCTGCCTGGATGTCCAAACCCGAGAACACACACTCTGCCATTCGACCGACCTGGAGGACGCAACAGGCGTCCGGGGCGTAGCGTAGCCCCGTCAAGGTGGAGGAAAGAGTTCACGGAGGCGGTTTCTTTAGAGGATGAGGTTATGATAGCCGTTATGGACTCTGATCAGATGCCAACAGTGTTAGCGCCACACCTGAGCTTGTGTGGGTTTGCAGCTCGGCCCTGTGTGCACATGCACTCACTCCCCAAATCAGGCTGGGAGTGTGTGTGTGTGTGTGTGTGTGTGTGTGTGTGTTTGTGTGTGTGTGTGTGTGTGTGTGTGTGCGTGCGTGCGTGCGTGCGTGTGTGTGTTTGTGTGTGTGTGTGTGTGTGTGTGTGTGTGTGTGTGTTTGTGTGTGTGTGTGTGTGTGTGTGTGTGTGTGTGTGTGTGTGTGTTTGTGTGTGTGTGTGTGTGTGTGTGTGTGTGTGTGTGTGTGTGTGTGCGTGCGTGCGTGTGTGCGTGTGTGTGTGTGTTTGTGTGTGTGTGTGTGTGTATGTGTGTGTGTGTGTGTGTGTGCGTGCGTGCGTGCGTGTGTGTGTTTGTGTGTGTGTGTGTGTGTGTGTGTGTGTGTGTGTGTGTGTGTGTGTGTGTGTGTGTGTGTGTGTGTGTGTGTGTGTGTGTGTGTGCGTGCGTGCGTGCGTGTGTGCGTGTGTGTGTGTGTTTGTGTGTGTGTGTGTGTGTATGTGTGTGTGTGTGTGTGTGTGCGTGCGTGCGTGCGTGTGTGTGTTTGTGTGTGTGTGTGTGTGTGTGTGTGTGTGTGTGTGTGTGTGTGTGTGTGTGTGTGTGTGTGTGTGTGTGATGTGGTGAATCACTGGTGCCCTGTTACCTGTCTCTCACACAGGAGTCTTCACCAGAGTGACGGCAGGTGTGTTTAAGGAGTGGGGTGTCATGTGAAAACTCATCTGGGGAGAAGAGGGTGCTGTGTGCAACTCGGAATGTCTTCCCCCTGCATACCACAGCTAAAGATGCCATGTGTCACATCTTATATCTTCCCCTGGAGCACCTATCACAGGACTGCCCCTTATCTCTCTCTCTCTCTCTCTCTCTCTCTCTCTCTCTCTCTCTCTCTCTCTCTCAGTGACAGCCACAACAACAACAACAACAACAACAACTAAAAGCAAGGGACAGAAAAGGGGTGGGCAGGGTGAAGAGAGAAGACAGAGCAGACAAGCAGATTTATACTTGTAGATAGTGAAACACACACACACACACACACACACACACACACACACCCCTCACACACCTCTCACACACACCCCTCACACACACCCCACACACACCCCTCACACACACCCCTCACACACACCCCTCACACACACCCCACACACACCCCTCACACACCTCTCACACACACCCCTCACACACAACCCCCACACACACCCCTCACACACAACCCCCACACACACCCCTCACACACCCCTCACACACACTCCTCACACACACCCCTCACACACCTCTCACACACACTCCTCACACACACCCCACACACACAACCCCCACACACACCCCTCACACACCCCTCACACACACCCCTCACACACCCCTCACACACACCCCTCACACACACCCCTCACACACCCCTCACACACCCATCACACACACCCCTCACACACCTCTTACACACACCTCTTACACACACCCCTCACACACACCCCACACACACCCCTCACACACCTCTCACACACACCCCCCACACACACCCCTCACACACCTCTCACACACACCCCTCACACACACCCCACACACACCCCTCACACACACCCCTCACACACACCCCTCACACACCTCTCACACACACTCCTCACACACCCCTCACACACACCCCTCACACACACCCCTCACACACACCCCACACACACCCCTCACACACACCCCTCACACACAACCCTCACACACACCCCACACACACCCCTCACACACCTCTCACACACACTCCTCACACACACTCCTCACACACACCCCCCACACACACCCCTCACACACCTCTCACACACACCTCTCACACACAACCCTCACACACCTCTCACACACACCCCTCACACACAACCCTCACACACATCCCACACACAACCCTCACACACCCCCCTCACACCCACCCCTCACACACTTCTCACACACACTCCTCACACACACCCCTCACACACACCTCTCACACACATGTAGTGTGTGTACTGTGTATGTGTGTATGTGTGTGTGTAGTGTGTATACTGTGTATGTAGTGTGTGTTCTGTGTATGTGTGTATGTAGCGTGTGTTGTGTGTGTGTGTGTAGTGCTTGTGAGTGCCTGCATTCTGTGAGGACACATATGCCTGTCTGTAAGGAACCTTTCCATACGTTTCTATTGAGCTTTAATTTAGGAAGATTAAATCCCACAAGGGGGGAATAAGGAAATCAATAAAAATTGTGCAGCAGTGCCTAAATGCAACGACGCTCACTTCAGCAACGCCTGGGACACACACACACTAACAAACACACACATGCACATGACCCCCCCCCCCCCCCCCCCCCCCACACACACACACACACACATCTGTAGGGACTGCATTACACTGCACCAGCACAAATGTTCCAGGTGAATGAAATACTCAGAACTCCTGCTGATCTTTTAAAGAGCTTATATACTACATTAAAAACAACCCTACAACTCCATTCATTCATTCATTTGTAATTATTCAAGTAAAATACTTTATAACAAATTCGGGAATATTGCACTGACCTACAACACATGCATGAGCTCAAATATATGCATGTATGATAGAACAGAGAAAAATCATTCTTTTAATTTTTGAGTTCTCAGATTACTTCTGTGGAATGAAATCATGCAGTCTGAAGAAGACATGTGAAAAATTCACTACTGTGATGAAAAGTGCAATAAAAAAAACATTTCTGCCTGTTTGTGTGTCCTGTGTGAGTGACATGATCACCCTTGAGGTGTGAATCGGGCTCACTGTGTACCTCGTTAATCAAATCATGTTGAATGAACACAAGCGGTTTCTACTAACACAGAACTCCTCTGACACTCTCACACACTGGCCAGATCTAATGCACATACAACTGGGTGTTCAATTATACACCACATGCATTAAATTATAGAACTTACAGCCGACCACAAAGAGTGTAATTATCCACCGACCAACAATCTTTTCTCCACACCAGAAAACACTGATTAAAAAGGCTAATCTAAATCACTACAATTACGTTTGTCCCTCACCAGCCAGATCTGCCCATTCTCTCTGTCTCTCTCTGCCTGTGTGTCTCTCTCTCTCTCTTTATCTCTCTCTGTCTCTCTCTGCCTGTGTGTCTCTCTCTGTCTCTCTCTGTCTCTCTCTGCCTGTGTGTCTCTCTCTGTCTCTCTCTTTATCTCTCTCTCCTTCTCTCTCTCTGCCCGTGTGTCTCTCTCTGTCTCTCTCTTTATCTCTCTCTCCTTCTCTCTCTGCCTGTGTGTCTCTCTCTGTCTCTCTCTGTCTCTCTCTTTATCTCTCTCTGCCTGTGTGTCTCTCTCTGTCTCTCTCTTTCTCTGTCTCTCTCTCTCCCTCTCTTTTCTCCCTCACACTTTCTAACTGCCTCAGGCCAAATGATTAATATCTGGCTATTGATTTCTCCTTCTCAGCTAAAACAATGAGAGAGAGAAAAAGAAAGAGAGAGAGATAGACAGAGAGAGAGGGAGAGAGACAGAGAGAAAGAGGGAGGGAGACAGAGAAACAGAGAGGCAGAGAGGGGGAGAGAGAGAAAGAGAGAAAGAGAGAGAGAGAGAGAGAGAGAGAGAGAGAGAGAGAGAGAGAGAGAGAGAGAGAGAGAGAGATGTGTATATGTGGGTGTGAGGGGGCATCCACTATGGTGGCTCTCTCTAAAAAAATATTTTCTGGCACTTAAGGTAAAAAAATAAAATAAATAAATAAACAGAAAAAAACGAATGAAATTGTATCAGACCTCTCTGCTATTTCTCTGCCGTTTCCTGTCCAAACCCTCAAGCCCCTTGTGCAGGTCTACTTGTTATTTCATGGTGGGACTGAGGCTACTCAGATATGGAGAGGTTGGGTTTGTCTACCCGGTGCTCAGCGTCTGTGAGTCTCTGCACGTTCATACGGGGATTTTCCCAGTACAAAATCTAGACGCACTGACTGGCCGTGTTGGAAGTGACTCACGTGTCACAGTAAAGCAGTTGCTAGGGCTCCTGACCAATCAGTCTGTCAGCTCTGACACGCAGTAGACGGCAAGAACAGAGCGAAGGCTGAGTTTGTTGTGGGAATGGGGTGTTCACATCGAAAGGCCGAACACACACAGGCCACTGCACAATATCCCAGAATTCATGCCTGCTGACGTGACGCTGCGATCGGTTCAGCGTGTGACTGAATCAGAACAGCTATACTGCAAAACGCTATCACACTCAAGCAAAGTGCTGGTAATTACGCACTAGAGTAAAAAATAATGTAGGGCAGCATGCCACACACACACACACACACACACACACACACACACACACACACACACACACACACACACACACACTGGTGGCGATTATTAAGGGAGCCATTTTGCACCCAGTGCCGTAGGGTCTCGTTTTGATGATGTCAGCGAATGAATTATCAGCGTGTAAGGGAGTGGACCGAGGAGAGGGTTAACGACGGGTCAGGAGCTGTAATGACCACCAACGCTGCAGTCGGGTCGTTGCACCGCGAGAGTCCTGCGTCCCGCACCGATCCACCATCAAAGTCACCGCTTCACCGTCCCGTGCTCGTGGTTCAGGTCAGGGTTGAAAGGATTAAACGTTCAAATGAATACAAAATAAGCTCAGCTTAGTTTAAGCTTATAGGACCCCAACGCTCGATAGGCCAAGGTTGTCCAGCCCCAATCTTGGAGGGCACAGTTCCAGCAGGGGAGTCCAGCCCTGGTGTGTCCCTGCTCCGCGTGGACTAAATCCTGTGATTAGCTGAGTTGAATCAGGAGAGTCCGATCAGGAAAATCACCGGGCCATCTGGATTGCAGCCCCGCGGGTCGGGCGCTACTCCCCTGGGGTTAGGCCAGCTGTCTCGGGCTCCCAGATGAAGGGACAGCCTGGCACACACACACAGGCTCAAACGGTCTAATGCAGAGGTTAGCTGCCCAGCTCCCTAGACTCAAATCAGTCAGGTTTTGGCGATTAGTGAGTTGAGTCATGTGACCAGGGAAAGTGACACGGTCCCTAGAACCGGACCTGACGAAGTCCCGAACTCAACCATGCGGTCGAGCCCTCTGCAGGTGATGTTCTGATTGGTGCACTGCAGCGTGTGCTCAGCGAGCCGTGCTGCATCAGGACGGACCCTCACGTTGGACTCGGTGTCCCGTACGGGATGCTGCCACTCCGAGCTGCACACGAGATGTCCTGAAGGAGAGCCGGGAACCCGCTGGGCTGGACGCAGCATCATGGTGGTACGATTCATAAAACAACAGCCGACTGTTCCCGTTCCTGCAGGGCAGTGTGTCATTAGACAAACACTTCTGCTGAAACTGCAGAAATGTGCAAACATACAGACACGCATGTAGTTCGCCGTAAGATTGGACTTGGACTAAATCACGCTGAAAGCTCCTTTGGGTCATACGAGAATCCTGCCCGTGTTTATACACAGTTCAGAAAGTTGGAGATCAGGTTCTAGGTCATGTTCTAGGTCAGAGAATAAACCTTATAAATATGATCCGCATGGCTGATGGTGTGTGTGCATGTGTGTGTGTGTGTGTGTGTGTGTGTGCATTTTAACAGAGGGGCTTCTGTTTGAATTCTCCCTACAAGTCCATCAATGTGTGTGTGAGTTTGTCTGGTAGAACTGTGTAAGAACATAACCGTGTAAAGGACCAGTGGGGGGACTGCAACGCCTCAACATTAAACATTTACTCTCACTCTCCTGTTTCATCACACATACACACGCACACGCGCACACGCACACACACACGTCCCAGCGTTCGGCCCGTGCCCCCCAGAAAAGGTCAAAGGCTTGATCATGGCCCCAGGCTGTGTCCATGGTGCCGTGGGCCATGGCTCTCAACTCCACATTTGCCCCAGGGAGAACTGCCCCTGCACACAGGCTGGGTGCTCCGGGCAACGCACGCCAGCGAGACGAAAACGTGAAGAGCGGACAAGCACACGCTCTGCGGAAGTGCCTGACTCCACCTGATGAATGAATGAATGAATGAACGTTCAACTTATATAGCGCCTTTCAATGTACTCAAGGTCGCTTTACAATTTTAACGCAGGTACAACTCTTACACTTGCATTCACACACCGGCGAGAAGCGGCAGCCAATTGCGCACAGCGTACTCTCTACCGGGATCCACAGCCCCCTGGGGGACTGAATGGGGTGCAGGAAGGGGAGAGAGGACAGACCCTAGTGGCAGAGCACCATCCACCACTGGGCATACAATCACATACACATTCATGCACAGACACACTGCTTTTTATTGAACATGAAGACACACAAACACACTCAGGGAGAATTTGTCAGGGAATCAGGGAATGCCAATTTACCTACCCTCCATGTCTTTGGACCTGATCTCAGAGCAGTGAGTGAGTAAGGGCAAAGGGGCTGGCCAGCTCTCCCCAAGCATCACCGATGGGAAGTACTGTCTCCAGATCAGTCTCTGATTACTAATAGCCGTGGAAAACCACAGGGTACAGACTGTGGACCAGCCCTCCCGCTCTAAGGGGGTTTGTATATACAGAGCGTGAACTTCAGCAGTGGAGATGGAAACTGCCCTTTCTCCCATCACTGTGTCTCTCTGTCTCGTCTCTCTGTCTCCCCCTCTGTCCCCCGCCCCTGGGTGTTATCTCCGGAGTGGGGGGTTTGTAGTCTGCATGGCAACCCAGACACAACCAGCCCTTTAGCACTGACAGCAAAGACATATCGTACTACACACTCACACTAATAGCAGTCCAACACACAGTAGCGCTAACAGCATACGCACACACTGAACACTGACCACTCACACACACACTGAACACTGCAATCACACACACTGAACATTGTGCACTCACACACTGAACACTGACCACTTACACACACACTGAACACTGTGCACTCACACACACTGAACACTGACCACTCACACACACACTGAACACTGTGCACTCACACACACTGAACACTGACCACTCACACACACACTGAACACTGACCACTCACACACACTGAACACTGACCACTCACACACACTGAACACTGACCACTCACATACACTGAACACTGTGCACTCACACACACACTGAACACTGTGCACTCACACACACTGAACACTCACACACACTGAACACTGACCACTCTCACACACACACTGAACACTGACCACTCACATACACACACTGAACACTGTGCACTCACACACACTGAACACTGACCACTCACACACACACTGAACACTGAACACTCACATACACTGAACACTGTGCACTCACACACACACACTGAACACTGTGCACTCACACACACTGAACACTGACCACTCACACACACTGAACACTGTGCACTCACACACACTGAACACTGACCACTCACACATACACTAAGAACACATTGCAATGTACTCTTGCTACACTATACTACACTGTACTACAATCCTAAGCTATAACACACACACGTACTGCACTGATATTGCTGACATTCACACACTGTAAGTGAACACCTGCACATTAACACAACACACACTCACATGCTGTACATTAACATAACACACACTCGCACTGCACATTAACACAACACACACTCGCACACTGAACAATAACACAGCACATGCTTGTCAATCTCAGTCTAATCCGAAATATGCTCAGTTGTTTTACCCTCATCCAGGGATTATAAACTCTGCTCATCTCAGCCTGCGTCTGTGTGGCTGGACGCCCCCAGATCACCCCCCCCCCCCCTCCGCCAGCTCAACATCGCACAGGCCCCTTGATCCCACGACCCCAGGGGACCACAGCCTCCGACCTCTCGACCTTAACGCGACCTCGGCAAAGGAGCTGTAGGACGCCGAGCATTGTGGGTAAGGGGGCGGGGCCATGGGGCTGGTGCGGGTTTGTTTTTTCCCCTTTTATCCTGTTTTGCCGTGTTCTTTTGGTAACGTCTCGGTGTTGTTTAAGAGAGCTGGGGGGAGGGGGGGGGGGTCCCATGGGGGGGGGGGGGGGGGGGGGGGTTGGGGGGGGCTCTGCTACTGTATGGCTGCACGTTGCATAACTGTGTTACATAATGCTGCCCATGCAAGTGTGAGTGTGTATGTGTGGAAGGTCCTCCTACAGAGAGACAGAATGATGTGTGTGTGTGTGTGTGTGTGTGTGTGTGTGTGTGTGTGTGTGTGTGTAATATCCTCCTACAGGAAAAGAGTGATGTAGTGTGAGTGTTTAGCAGGTCTTTCTGAGTCAACCTCATTTCAGCAATATCGGGGGCAGGCAGCTCACACACACACGCACATATATACACACATATACACGAACATGAACACACACACACACACACACACATATACACACACATATACACACACAAACATAAACGCATTATATGCTCACGCACACACACATACATGTGTGCGTGTGCATACGAACATGAACACACATACACACAAAACCATGTGTGCCTTTTGCGGTATATTATGCAAAGAAAAACACAGTAAGTCACTGCAAATAAAACCACTCGTTAACAAACTCACGAGGGCGTAAGTGAACTACACGGACGCGTGAAGAGCCGTTTAGAGCGAAATCAGTGAAGCACTTGTGTGCACACACACTACTCGCACATACTTACGAAACACTCGCACATGCAAACAAAACACGTGTGCATATATACATATACACTCACTGGCCACTTTATTAGGTATACCTGTCCTGCCCATTAACACAAATGTGGAATCAGCCAATCACATGGTAGCAAGTCAATGCATTTAGGCATGTAGTCATGGCCAAGACGATCCGCTGCAGTTCAAACTGAGCTTCAGAACGGGGAAGAAAGGTGATTTAAGTGACTTTGAACATGACATGGTTGTTGGTGCCACATGGGCTGGTCTGAGTGTTTCAGAAACTGCTGATCTACTGGGATTTTCACGCACAACCATCTCTAGGAATTACAGAGAATGGTCCGAAAAAGAGAAAATATCCAGTGAGCGGCAGTTCTGTGGGTGCAAATGCCTTTTTGATGCCAAGAGGTCAGAGGAGAATGACCAGACTGGTTTGAGTTGATAGAACGTCAACAGTAACTCAAGAAACTAATCGTTACAACTGAGGCATGCAGAAGAGCATCTCTGAACACACAATATGTCAAACCTTGAGGCGGATGGGCTACAGCAGCAGAAGAACACACCGGGTGCCACTCCTGTCCACTAAGAACAGGAAATTGAGGCTACAATTCACACAGGCTCACCAAAACTGGACAATAGAAGATTGGAAAAACGTTGCCTGGTCTGATGAGTCTCGATTTCTACTGCGACATTCAGATGGTAGGGTCAGAATTTGGTGTCAACAACATGAAAGTATGGATCCATGCTGCCTTGTATCAACAGTTCTGGCTGGTGGTGGTGGTGCAATGGTGTGGGGGATATTTTTCTAGCACACTTTGGGCCCATTAGTACCAATTGAGCTTCGTGTCAACTCCACAGCCTACCTGAGTATTGTTGCTGACCATGTCCATCCCTTTATGACCACAGTGTAACCATCTTCTGATGGCTACTTCCAGCAGGATAACGCACCATGTCAAGTGTGAATCATCTCAGACTGGTTTCTTGAACACGACAATGAGTTCACTGTACTCTAATGGCCTCCACAGTCACCAGATCTCAATCCAATAGAGCACCTTTGGGATGTGGTGGAACGGGAGATTCACATCATGGATGTGCAGCCGACAAATCTGCAGCAACTGTGTGATGCTATCATGTCAATATGGACCAGACTCTCTGAGGAATGTTTCCAGTACATTTGTTGAATCTGCCATGAAGGATTAAGGCAGTTCTGAGGCAAAAGAGGGTCCAACCCGGTACTAGAAAGGTGTATCTAATAAAGTGGCCAGTGAGTGTACATAGGTTCACCTAAAATTGCACATACACTTATATGCATCTGAATATGATAATTGCACATACACTTATATGCATCTGAATATGATAATTGCACATACATTTCAATAAACTGTGCTTGTATATATATGTAATCGCTTTGTGTGTAGAAACATTTCAGTGTGCCCGTAAGACAGAATTTGAACATATATAACCACATGCAGAGAGGCCGGTTTGTTTAATCGTAAACGAGCTGTTTTTGTGGTTTAAAAAATCCTGATGACTTATGGAAATGTAAAAAATAATTTTAAGTTGTTAAAATGTTTACCTGACATAACTCCTATCAGAAATGATAAGATTATGTAGTGCTTCATTTTAATAAATAATCAGAATGGACTTCAATGGCTTTGGGATCGTTGTAAAAAATGAGACGAATATTCTGAATATTTACTCATACTGTATGCTGATTGGACACAGCCTAATGGTATGACATAGCCAGGACGTTACACAGGCAACACAGCATATATTCATATCTCATTCAGTTAATGCAGTTAACGTAAACTCCAATTAGCGCCAATACGAGTTGTCCAAGGAACTGTAAGCATATTCCTTCCCTCGTTTCTTTGACCTTCAAAATGTCATATAATCAAAATTAGCGACGTAATCACGTTGTTTTTTCCACCTTATATTGACCTACATGCTGTACACATTTTATACACTGAAAAAAGCTCAAATATTTAAATTAGTTTTACACACACGTGGCCACACACTCTAGGAAAATGCTGTGTTTACGCACCAGTAAATGAATGTGCAAGTGTGTGTGTATACGTAGCCTGAAAGTGAAAGGGTTTCATATATGTGTGCAAGCGGCCTGCTGTGCATTTGCCAAGTGTTTCTTGTATTTCACGACCTTTATAGCCTCCCATAATTTCTCTGTAAACGGCCTCCCATACATGCGCACATACTCACACACACACACACACACACACACACACACACACACACACACACACACACACACACACACACACACACACACACACACGCTGGTCCTGCTGCTTGGCTCCTGAGGCCTGGCGGATTAGGGTGGGAGATGTCAGCACCTTCCAGCAGGCGTAAAGTGGCCTCAGCAGAGCAGGGAACATCTCACTCGCTTGCCTGCTCTCAAGCCCTCATCCCTCCCTCATCCCTCCCTCCCTCCCTCCCTCCCTCCCTCCCTCCACCTACCCCACTTGTTCTGTCTCTCCGCCTGTAGTCCGTGTATTCACATCACCCTTCCTCTCTCACAATAGGCTCCGCCCAAACCACAGAAATCTATCTGCCTCCTCCCCTCCCCTCTCCCCTTCTCACTCATGGGAGGTCACATGTTTGTGACCTTTAACTTCTGACCCTGACCCTTTAAACCATGCACTGCCTGCACCCAAGGCATATATGCCAACACGACGCTAAAACCCTGCCAGGAAGACACTGGCAAACACGTTTTGGCTGGAGACGGACTATTCCAGGTGGTAGCAAGGTGGGGGGGGGGGGGCTTCCACTGTCTGTGGCATCACCAAGGCACACTGACACGCCCCCTGGCTTTAATCACACCCCCTCCCCATTTTGTCTGGA
This sequence comes from Brachyhypopomus gauderio, assembly GCF_052324685.1. NCBI lineage: Eukaryota > Metazoa > Chordata > Actinopteri > Gymnotiformes > Hypopomidae > Brachyhypopomus > Brachyhypopomus gauderio. Next base: position 24,484,933 of record NC_135218.1, on the reverse strand, counting down.
GCAGAGGGTCACACCCACGCCACGGACGACATGGAGCGCTGAACTGTTGCAGTTGTCATATTGAGGTCGGTACCTTTCCCTGTTCTTTCCAAAACTACACAGCACACGAGACACAGCACAGAACTGCAGGTTCTTGAGGACCAGTGGAACACAGGACACTAGAATGGAGCAATCCAAACATTCCATTAGAATTTTCATCTAAATATTCTATTAGAATATTCATCCAAACATTCCATTAGAATATTCATCGAAATATTCTATTAGAATATTCATCCAAACATTCCATTAGAATTTTCATCTAAATATTCTATTAGAATATTCATCCAAACATTCCATTAGAATATTCATCCAAATATCCTATTAGAAGTAAACGTCCCTAGCTGAATATTAGCAGTGACATTTGTCTTCATTTCAATATGGGGGCATCTGTGACAAACAGCTAGCATCAGGGTAATTGTGCAAGGCTGGCTAACATTCCTCTAGTGAGTGTGTGTCAGTTTGTGTGTGTGCATGCATGTGTGTGTGTGTGTGTGTGTGTGTGTGTATGTGTGTGAGTGTGTGTGTGATTGATGTTCCCTTCCAGCAGAGTATGTGAGGCAGTAGTGTTGTTCATGCTGATGTAAACATAAGTTTTGATTGAGGGACTGCAACTACGATTTGACACTCGACCCTCTGAGTGCACACTCACGCTCACACACTCACACGCACACTCACACTCACACTCACACTCATGCTCACACGCACAGTTTGTATGTTTCAGTAATGCTTCAACTATTATTCTGGTAGCATGCAAAATTAATTTAGCTTTTTTATTCTGCACCTGTGAAGTGAACCTTGACAGGTGAGGTTCTGGGTGCACGCTGGTGCTCCTGTGAATGTGCCTCATGGTCAACTGGACAGGTGAGGTTCTGGGTGCACGCTGGTGCTCCTGTGAACGTGCCTCGTGGTCAACTGGACAGGTGAGGTTCTGGGTGCACGCTGGTGCTCCTGTGAACGTGCCTCGTGGTCAACTGTAAGAACGTCTGTGAATTTTGGATCTTTGATTGCTTTGCTGTCTAATCATCAACAACACTGATGCAAATTTTTTGTCTCATTTACAGTTTTTACAATTATTTTCACACTTGTCTCAATACCATGGCCACATTTTCAAAACACTTTACCATTCACCATTTTTGCAATGATTTTACACAAATGCAACCACAGCTTCCTCCAAAATTAAAGGATAAATCTCTGTGTTTACCAACAACAAAGCCTACAGCTACAGAACAATTAAATACTCTGTTCAAACCACAATTCTGAACATTGTGGATGGATATGATGCATTTTGATCAAAAAATGAAAATATCCACTTGAAATAACTAAGACAGATTAGCCTGATTTTAGCTTGTGTCTGCGGCCTTGTTACCATCAATACAAAAGTGGTCAAACTTGTATTGAAATGTGAATGTATATAGGAAAACAATATAGTTGTCACAGACGAGATGTGTCTGCTACTACTGTAGTACCTGTACGGCAGAAACACCTGGCTAGCATTTCAGATAATGACCCACCCAGACAGTTCTGGCCCTGTTATCATATATTCAGTGTAATGCTGACGGAGATCTGTGGCCAAACGCAGTGGACAGGATGGATAGGCAGATTAATATATATCAATTACTCTACATAGTAAAAATACTGGCTTGGTATAACAGTATTGTATTAGTTATTGATTGTATATATTCTTCTTTCCTGAACTATATATTATAGTATGAGAATAACAGTACAACCCCTGAAGAATACTGAGGTGTTTTGATTTGTTTCTTTATCATATATTGTTTCATATTATACAGTAAATGTTGTCATTCTGGGTTTCATTCATTTACAGTTACCTGTAAATTTAACACAGTCATGACGTCTATTGTGACAGGTGAGACAACTGATCCAGCTGTACTGAAATATAGAGGAAAGTGAAACCCGTAGTATTTGTAGTTCTCAGTGTTTCATGTTCTTTGGGTGTTGTAGTTTGTTGTACATTGAGTCCTGGGGCAGAAAGCGTACATTCTTAAGGTAGCCTGAGTCACTTCTGAATGAAACCTGAAGTGTTTTGTTGGTTGAAGTACATGTTGCGACAAAGGTTTACTGATGAGCTGAGGTGTGTGTTTCAAACACACTGTGTGAAGACCTTTGAAGGAGTGGACAGGGTATTGAGACGAGTATAAAACAATTAGCGAAAGCTGTGATACTACGGTGTAATTTTGTTTATTATATTTGATAATCCTTCTAATGGGAGATACAGAATGCACAGAGGAAACGTTTCTCGTAGGATGTTAAGCTACACATTGTACCAGCTGTTTGTCGCAGTTGGAGAGGGGAACTTGATGAGCTTTGGGGGGTGATTTGATGAGAAGTGGGGGGTGATTTGATGAGATGTGGGGGGTGAGCTAAGTATGGTAGCATTTTGTCAGAGGTTTTTCGATGAAAAGTCACAAAAATACAATGGAAAGCAGTGGCCTTCACAGACGCCCAATAACGTCTGGTGGTATAGCGTCTGGTATAGCGTCTGGTATAGCGTCTGATTGACTGGCCTCAGATTGTCACTTTATGCTGATTACCTGTTAGTTTGTGTCGCTGACCCAATTACTGACATATCAGAAAGTAAATATGATATAAAAGGGGTTGAGTTAATCCTTGACGTGATTGGCAGATTGAGTTAATCTTTGATGTGATTAGCATATTGAGTTAATCTTTGACGTGATTGGCAGATTTTCTACATACAAATACACATTATTACTAAGGCACCCCTGTTAATTAATCCCACTAAATCCCACTATTAATCACACTAAAATCTCCAAATCCAGCTTCAGATATCCAGGAGTAAATATTACCCATCCCATATCTTCTAATCTTCACAAAGAAGTTTCTCCCCTTGCTGGTGAAAATGTCAAAGCCTTTTGAGAGGTTTTAGATGTTATCAACTACATTTGGCTTATTCTGGTCCTTCCAAATCCGTCATTTTATTCTGCGTCAGTCTCGTTTTACACCTTTCTCTTCCAAGTCAAAGCTGGAGCAACTTTTCAATATTGCAGTTATGACAATAATATCAAGGATATATACTCAAATTCTAACAATGGTATGTACCACTATAAATGAGTCTGGGAGAAGGATCTTCACACTAAATCTTAATATTAATTTCTCCTTTCCATGTACCTGTTGAAGACTGGGACATTCTAAAGCACCAGACTTCTCAGAATTCATCAATGTAAACTGAAATCACCACAGATTATCCAGAGATTACAGAAGAAGGAGACAGAGGTACGCAGCCTCCAGATAATCTGACACATGTTTTGGTTTTGTCATATACCTACAGACAGTCATATACCTACAGACATAGTAATATACCTACACACAGTCATATACCTACAGACATAGCCATATACCTACAGACATAGTCATATACCTACAGACATGGCCATATTTGACATCCCCAGCAGTGCCAAACTATTTTCATCTAAACAATTAGATTGTCTCAGTTTTCATCTCTCTTTACTTGTAAGAGTTTTACTGCACTAGAAATCTCTCGATGCTCCTGGAATCTAACTGTTATTAGAAGACCTGATGCCTTTTACAGCTGGAGAAAATATAATTCACCCTTTGGGGATTAGTGTTGAAATTCTATCACACTTGTCTAGCACTTCTGTCGTGCTTTGACAATCTGAAAACATTCCCCACAGACACAGACACTTGCAGCTATAAATTTGATATTGCTGTACACTGTATATACACTGGATGTATATCCAGTTGAAATTGAAATTTTACCAAGTAAAGATTTTTTGATCTCATATGATCATTTGAGATCAGCAGAACGGCTACTTGAAATGTGTGGTACAACTGTTTTGATTCTTGATTTGTATTTGTAGTTTCCTATTAAAAAAAAATCCTGTATAAAGATATAAAAGGGGCATCTGCAGCAGACAGCTAGCATTGGTGTGTGTGTGTGTGTGTGTGTGTGTGTGTGTGTGTGTGTGTGTGATTGATGTCCTGTTCCATGTGAAGCAGTGGTGTTGATCACTTTAACTGAGGGACTGCAACTATGATTTCACAGACTGTCCTCTGAGCACACACACACACACACATACATACAAACATACATACACATACATGAATAACACCCCCCCATGCTTGCTTGCTTACATGCTGTCCATTGTCTCTGATAGTGATGTCCACTCCTGTCCCTTTAGCGGTGGGCGCTCACACAGGTGAGTAGTTCAGTCCCGGATCTGCCGGTTCTGGATGTGACGTATCTAGTGTGTAACTGTGGTGGAAGGATTCTTGGTTGCATTCCTCCCAGAATGCTTGTGGGGTTCCGTTGCTGGTCTCTTCTCCTCTATGACGGCGATCCCGTGCAGGATGAGATGCCTTCATGGTTTCACGGTTTTCTGGTCTTTCCTTTCACCTGGTCTTTGCTTCTGCCCACCTGCTGAGTTGTCTGCCATGCTGTAGATGATCACAGCTCTGTGGGGACGTCTGCTCTGTGGGGACGTCTGTTCTGTGGGGACATCTGCTCTGTCCTAATAACGTGGTCCAGACCCTGATGCTGGGTGTTCGTACCCTGAATGTTGCTGCAGTTACTCCTCTTGAAGACCTCGGTGTGAGGTGTGGACATCCTTCCTCACGTAGCCGTCAGCAACAGTGTGACATCAGTGACCCGGGCTGTCCCGCAGTGCAGGAGGGCAGAAACATTTATGCTTTGGTGTCAAACGTCTTGAAAAATACTGCTGTCCTTACTCCTCTTAAAATACTGCAACTGTTGTCATAGTTAGTTAGCGTGATTAGTTAGCATGTGTGGTGAACCAGACCTCCAGTGTTTCGGAGATGTTTGCAGACAGCCGGATCCGTCTTTAGGCACAATCCACCCTAGTGTGAGTGGACTGAAGGTCCCGTGGAGGGTGAGCCCCAAGAAGCACCTTCATCTCTACGTTTAAACAACTTGGTGCTGGCATGGAACCTCCTGATTCCCATTAGGTGTGAGGTCCACTGGAACACCTCTGTTACCTTCAAGCTCCTCGAGGTGGGTAACACCACAGGAAGAAAAGAACAGGTGCTGACATGTGCTTATGCCTTAACACCGCACAACCAGTGAAAGGGTCGGACTGATGGCCCCACAAACCAACATCCCATCATGAAATAGTTAAACGATGTTAACCAATTTGGCTGGACAGCCAAGCTTAAGCAGAACATTCCAAAGGAGCTCCATGACCGTAGTGTCACAGGTCATGGAGGGGTCAGTAGAGGTCATCAAAGGTTGTGGTGGTCTTCACTATTCCTGAAGCTGCGTTGCCATTAAGACACACAAACTGTCCTCCGGCTCTTTTATTTTTCATTCTTTTTTTGGTAATCCAAGAACATCTGACCACACCCCCACACCTTTTGAGGAGCCATACTTTTTTAGTGGTGGTACAACGGAGTTCCTTGCCCCAGCCCCTAGAATCTCCTCCTCCCACACCTTCACAGCTCAACAGGAGAAGGATGCTAACTGACTCAGAGACACAGACAGGAAGACAGAAAGAATGAGAGGAGGGAAAATAAAGAAACAGAGAAAGACAAAGAATCAGGCAACGAAGAAAGGAGAAGAGACAAAGACTGGCAAACAGACATTGATAGTCCGACTGTTTTTTAATTCTAAAACCACACTGGGACTCACGCTGGGGCCCTGATTCATCTCCGCAGTATAATCTTCAACAGGACTTTGCCTGATAAAGAAGCACAGGATACTTGTCTGCTGCAGTGTGCTTCCTCGCCTGTGTTTCGTGTAAATGTTGATGATATTTGCATATATTGAGGGGGGGGGGGGGGGGGGGGGGGGGGGCATGTCCTCGTCTTCCCAGACCTCGGTAATGTATTGGTGGAGTGTTGATGGGCAAACGCAGGCCTCCCCGTTCCTGCAGCTCAGCAGGGCTGCTGTGGGCGCCGGGGGGATTTATTACTCTTGAGAGGGCAAACAGCTGTCAGAACCTTGAGGAAAGTTGCAGGCTGACCCAGGGCAGGGAGAGGTGTGTGGATGGGAACATTCATCGAAGATGGATGGAGCTACAAAAGCGTGTTGGTCTGGTCTTTAAAAAGTGTCAGGCCATCTGCTGATTTTAGGGGGAGGCAGAGAGCGATCCCTGGACTCATATATAATTTTACAGAAATTCTGAAATTGATCTCTACCTGCGGAAATGTGGATTCCCTGGGCCTAGACTCTCCACCACGCACTGCACAAGCCGTACAGCTTTCTGCATGTTCCTGCCTTAGAGCCTTAGCTGAGGGGTTGTTCGCAGATGCCTTGTGCGTGTTTTATGCATGTTGACGATCACGGCCTTGTCATCAAACTAGCTCTGATGTCAATAAGCTTCCGCTTCACAGCAATCGGGAAGGTAGACAGTTGCAGTTTGGCCACAGTCATAAGCAGTGCAACATTCTCCACCATTGCAGCTCATTCATGCTCTGGGCGTGTGGGTTATGATGTCACTATGATGTAATCAATTAGGCGCCAGCGTTTGAAGTGTTTGAAGTCTCATGCCGTTCGCTTTGACCTGTGCAACACCATGTCCACCGAGTACTCTATATCCCACCGAGTCATTAAAGTCACTGAGAAACAGGGTTTTACTATCCATCAAAGTGCGTCATCCAGTGCCTGATAGAAGCGGACCTCAACCTCATCCCCAGAAGGTAGAGTGCTCAGGCAATGAGAAGTGTTTCAGAGGGCCTTCATACATGGAAGGACCTTACATGGTGTTTCAGTGATACGTACTGGTGTTTCAGTCAACCTTCAAGTTTCAGTGTTCTTGATTTTCAAGCCCCACCCCATAAAGCTGCTTCTCCACCAATGGACAGAAGAGGCTTTTCCAGACGCTTCTGGAAGCCTTCAGCCAAGAGTCTGCTCTCCCTCAAAGCAGCAATGTCAATGTTGTCCTCCAATGTGGTTGCCATAAGAGACCAGGAGGTTCTCACATTCCAGGTTGCCAGTTTTAAGATTTATTGTTCTCATATTTCGCCCGCAGAGTGAAATGTCCTGATAGGTGTGGTAACCTATCCAGGAGTGACCTGATCGTGCAGATTTGGGCCCACCTTTTCCTGCCCAGCCGCTCTGTCCATGCAGCTAGCAAGCGTGCACTTGTGTCAATGGCATGTAGGGAACTGATTAAGGGTTTCAGGCTTGTTCAGAACCGCCCTCTTCACCTGACTGCCCAATCCCAGCAGGCTTTGACAGTTTGACACCAGGCATTTGTCACCAGGACGGAAGTGTGAAGCTGTGCAAATGAGATCTTCGGGGGCCCACAGGGGTCCTCGTCTCTCCAGATGCACATCTGCA
>NC_135218.1:24402600-24470100 GCF_052324685.1 Brachyhypopomus gauderio | reverse complement strand
ACCAAACGACACACCAGTGGGGCACGTTTCAGCCCAGTCGACGCATGCCTGTCTCTCTGTCGACTCTATCGGTCTAAACGACTAATCTAAACACGGGGAGATATTCGAGGATTCAAAAATGAGGGTAAGGGCACTAAAATACACAAACATCGAGCTTAACTAAAATAGATTAAAAATGTCCCCGGATAAAATAGTTGGGGGGTAACATCACGTTTATGGGCAAATATCAAGGAAACGAATCCATTATGAGCCTATCAAAGAATCAGTTAAATGAGCGTGTAAAATTAAGAACAAAACCTCGCTATTTTTTCTTTTTCCTAAAATTCTGATCCCCTGTTTCCATATGTGGCCCTTATTCCGTCGAGTGTTGCCACGGAAAATAAAGATGTACTTGGGGGAGCCGCGCCGACGATCCGTGCAGAGAGCGATGAATCCAACAGGATGAGCCGAGCATCACTCGACATGGAGCCGGGCAGGTGGGGACGATCCGCTCGGGATGGTACCGAAACCGCTCCACGCCAGTCGCACTGCTCTTCCCCGTCTGTCCAAATCCGTAGCCGTTATATCACACCCAGTACCGGAACCATTACCGACACGCACGCACAGCCCTTGCGCCATGTACAACAACAGCAGTAAAAAAAAAAAGATTAATACTAAGAACGAGACAAAACTGATCACGACGCGAGGATATAAAAATAATGCGAAAAATTCAAAACAAATCCCACCAACCTCGCTCCTTCCGTCTCTCCTTCTTTCGGTACACTGTGAAACAAGTGGGGCGGCGAGGAGGGGGTGAGAGAGGCAGAGAGAGAGAAAAAATGACAGAGCGGAGAGAAAGATCCACAGCGCGCGCCAGAGCGCGAGAGCGCGGGCCGAGCGGGGAGCAGGACGGGGGGGGGGGGTGGGCGGTTCGGTGCCGTCGCCTCTATAGGTGACCAGGGTCAGGATGGAGCATTGAATATTTACAGCTTCTTCTTTTTCTTTATCCCCTTTTCAGTACAGTTGGTAATTTTTTGTTTGTTTTTGTGTTTTTTTTTTTGTTGTTGTTTTTTCTGTTTTTGCTCGTTTGCCAAAAGTCTTTCGCTTGTCTCCCACAAACGAAAACGGCCCGAATTTATCACCCCGTTGGGCGCTTGTTGAGGATAGTAAAGATGTTTTAAATATCTTTTTGGGTGGACGTGGAGCGCGAGAGCAGCACCGCTCGGCACGTGGGTGTGTGCGAAACAGAGAATGCTCAACAAGAGTCCGTCACGAGCTCCTTACTAATGTGCACTTGTGTGAAACTGTGTTGTCCGTATGTGGCAGAATTGAATTTGAGTGAAATTAGGCTTCGTGTAGTCCAGTCAAGAAGGCGCGTGTTAGTCTCGCGTTTAGTTCTTTAACACATTACTGTAACACTTTTGGCCTTTTAACAAATATTAACGGTGTATGAACCAGTTCAAACCCAGCGTCCATATTTACGTCCACGAAGCAGGAATAAACTTTATATTGCAAAATTAAAATGCCACTGAGGTACAAAGTGTATTGCTGTAGTCAGCATCAAAAACAGACGCGGACATTTTCGGCTGAGTCCGTGAGTGTTGTGGTGCTGAAACGGACAGCTCCTTCGTCCAGACTCCGCTGGTGCCCACAGTGGCTGCTCACTGTCTCCCCCTAGCGGTGCTCTCACACATCGAGCCTTTACTGCTGTGGGATCCGTTGCAGCAAACGCACATGGCCACTCTAAACGCACCTTGGCGTGGTGGGATCTTATGAGGTTCTGTGTTTATGCACACAGTTGCAGTTAGACGTCATTATATGGACTAACAGATAATGTCTGTTATTCCCCTACTAGAGTGTGACAGGATGCGGTGGCTGACGACTTCATATACATAAACCCAGTAGCGAACCGTGACCATTAAACCTGCCCCCCCCCGGAAAAAAATTGTTTCCTCTCTAAATTAACTGCAATAACGAAAAAAATTGAGACGACAGTACAGCTTTAGACACGCAATAAACAATAATATCTGTACTAGATAACTTCTTAAGCAAAATAAGGTTCCAACAAAATGAGGTTCACAGCTGCGGAATATGTAAACAACGCGCACGAGGGCATCAAAGGAATGAATCTATATTAGCTAGCGGTGGTACGCTAACGACAGCTAGCGTCGCCACAGCGGGCGGGAATTATCATACAGTTAAGCCCGCCCACTAAGAGGGAAGATATGATTGGTCAATTATGCTGTCATTTGAAACTGGTATTGCTGAATTATAACTGCCAGGCCCTCTGTAAACGAACAACGGGCATCACAGTCCTGATAGGGGGAGACAGGCTCACAGGCTTCCACTTAACCCCTCACCTTCCAACACAGATTGAATACATGGTTGAATAATTTATTTGCTTATATTTTTGTAATTGTTTAGATGTCGATTGTCAAACTGTAAGTAGATAAAATAAAATTGGATAAATTATATTATATATATATTTATGATTTAAGAATATTTTTAGGCCCTCTGAGAGGGCGTAGAGGGCCCTGACGGTTCCCCACTGCATAAACCATCCCATATGATAAAGACTGATCTCATGGTGATTATCTAAGATCTGGTTTTGTGGTCAAGATCACTATAGGGGCTCACTATGTGTGTGAGATCAGCACATTGGCTCAGAGATCTTCTCCAAAAGAGCCCCAGATCTTTGAGGAGGTTTAGTGCTTTGGCCATTCGGGTTGCAGTCACCAAAAGGATGATGTGTCTCTGCTGGCCACCATGGGGGGGCACTGACTAGAATAGGAAAGATGACATAGAGAGGAGCAGACAAAGAGAAAGGTGTGTGTGTGTGTGTGTGTGTTAGAGAGAGGGAGAGAGAGTGTGTGCTTCGCATGAATAAAGCTCGGGCGGTCAGATTAGCTATTCACTCAGTTAATGCTGAGCTCACTGTGGAGTGGAGCAGAGGACACGCTTAACATTCAGGTCCACAAAGGAAACACTCTCAACCAGTCAGCGATACACCGCACAGAGACAGAGAGAGAGAGGGGGAGAGAGAGGGGGGGGGGAGAGAGAGAGAGAGAGAGAGAGAGAGAGAGAGAAAGGAAGGAAGGGAGTGACAGCAGGAGGAAGAGAGAAGGAAAAAGAGGGGGAGGGGGGTAGCGGAGAGCAAAAGAAACAGCGAAAGAAAAAGGATGGAAAGAGTGAAAGAATGAGATTAGATAAGAAATGAGAGGCAAGATTAGACAAGAACTTCTCGTGCCTTTATACGGGCTATAAAGCGGCCCATCCATTGTGATGTACTGCTTCCCTGGCCCGGGTGAGACGGTGGTGAGGAAGACGAGGAAGAGGAAGAGCAAATCCAGCCTGACGGGCCACACTTGGCCTGGTCCTGCCCATCCCACGCGCCAGATCCGATGGCAGGCGACCGCAAGTGCGCCAAGGGCATTACGCCATCCGCCCTGCTGCTGCTCCCAGACACGTGGGTGTCTGTGTCTGCCCCGTGCGTCTGTGTCTGTGTCCTGCACGTCTGTGTCCTGCACGTCTGTGTCCTGCACATCTGTGTCCTGCGCATCTGTGTCCTGCACGTCTGTGTCCTGCACGTCTGTGTCCTGCACATCTGTGTCCTGCGCATCTGTGTCCTGCGCGTCTGTGTCCTGCACGTCCGTGTCCTGCGCGTCCGTGTCCTGCGCGTCCGTGTCCTGCGCGTCCGTGTCCTGCACGTCCGTGTCCTACGCGTCTGTGTCCTGCGCGTCTGTGTCCTGCACGTCTGTGTCCTGCGCGTCTGTGTCCTGCACGTCTGTGTCCTGCGCGTCTGTGTCCTGCACGTCTGTGTCCTGCACATCTGTGTCCTGCGCATCTGTGTCCTGCGCGTCTGTGTCCTGCACGTCCGTGTCCTGCGCGTCCGTGTCCTGCGCGTCCGTGTCCTGCGCGTCCGTGTCCTGCACGTCCGTGTCCTACGCGTCCGTGTCCTACGCGTCTGTGTCCTGCGCGTCTGTGTCCTGCACGTCTGTGTCCTGCGCGTCTGTGTCCTGCACGTCTGTGTCCTGCGCGTCTGTGTCCTGCGCGTCTGTGTCCTGCACGTCTGTGTCCTGCGTGTCTGTGTCCTGAGACATGCATCAAAAATCAGCCACCTGCCTCCATCTAGTCTGAAAGGCAAGGCAGGAGGGAAGATTGCACTGTGTGTGTGTGTGTGTGTGTGTGTGTGTGTGTGTGTGTGTGTGTGTGTGTGTGTGTGTGTGTATGTGTGTGCGTGTGTGCATGCGTGTGTGTGTGTGCGTGTGTGTGCGTGTGTGTGTGAGAGAGAGAGCATGTGTGTGTGTGTGTGTGTGTGTGTGTGTGTGTGTGTGTGTGTGTGTGTGCGTGCGTGAGTGCGTGCGTGCGTGTGTGTGCGTGTGAGAGAGAGAGCATGCGTGTGTGTGTGTGTGTGTGCGTGCGTGAGCGCGTGCGTGTGTGTGTGAGAGAGAGCACGTGTGTGTGCGCACCAGAGGGCTGGCAGAGGTACAGGGTTGCTGCTGACTGGCGTGTTTGTCTGTGCAGCTGTCCAACACTACAATCACACAGATCCCAAACACAATTAGACAGCTTACAGCAGCTTTGGGGAAAACACAACAAACTAACTGCTGGCAGTGACACTCCCCCCATGTTTGGCCTCTAAAGAGCGTCGCCCAGCGTGAGGTTTTATTACGCCGCTCTAGATTACACTCTTGGTGGGCCAAGAACTTCTTACACATTAAATCGGCTATTTGCGATCATAAGTGTCAATGGCCAAATACCGTTCACATCTAAAGCCCAAAGAACCGGGCAAAGTGGGCAGGAAGGTTTTCATAGAATTGTAAGTCCTGTTCTGAGGTCAGTGGGTCTGTATACCGGACAGGTCCTTCAGCTGTGGTGTTAGTACTGCAGACCTAGTTTATGTAGTTGGGTTTCAAGGCTTAAAGCAGAGCTCCCCAACTATTTGGGGCAACACACCTTTAAACTTGCAGTTAATCGTATTTTTCTTATTCTCCTCCTTCTCTCTCTCTCTCCCTCTGTCTGCCATATTCTCTCTATGTCTCTCGCCCCAGGGACAGGTTGGGGTGCCCTAAATGGTTGTGTGTAAGTCGGGGCTGTGGAGCGTGTGTGTGGCACCTGCCGCTGACTGGCCTAGTTCAGGAACTCCTTCTGCACCGTCGCCACCAGCAATGTCAACCAGGAGGAAGGAGCAGAGAAACAGGGGGATGGAGGGAGGGAGGGAGAGAGGACGTGGCAAGAAAGAAAGAGTAAAGAGAAAGAAGCAAGGAAATAAAGGGTGAAGTGAAAGGCTCATTCTAATTCAAGTGTGACTGGAGTCAGCCCCTCCAGGAACACCATCTTGTTCAGTCCACTGTGTTTTTGGTCACATTCAGTCTCTTCTGTCTGCAGACTTCAGAAGTGAGACTGTAGGGATGTAGAACTGTACGGCTGTTGGGGTGTAGAGCTGTAGTTCTGTAGAGTTGTAGACCTGTAGGGCTGTAGGTCTGTAGACCTGTAGGGCTGTTGGGTTGTAGAGGTGTGGAACTGTAGGGCTGTTGGGTTGTAGACCTGTAGGGCTGTAGATGGCAGTATAGTTTGATAGCTAAGACTCCTTCCAGTGTGAAAGGAGCCCAGTTATACAAACCTGAATATGAGGCAGTTTAGGTCTGCTGTCCCCACCCACACTCCTCCTCTTAAGAAAAAAACTCCCCTGAGGGGCTCTCTTCTCTTTTCTTATGTATCCCTCATTCTCTCTCTCTCTCTCTCTCTCTCTCTCTCCATTCCCTTTCTCTTGCTCTCCATCGCTTTGGTTCCAAGGACGGCTTAAAAATAAAGCGTGTCGAGGCCTGTTGGGATAGCAGACGCACGCAGGAATGACACACTTCTCAGAGTGGAGGGAGGGGCAGAAAGGGATGAGCAGAAAGAGAAGGGAGAGAGAGCAGGAGAGGAGGAGAGGGGAGGAGGAGAGAGAGGAGGAGAGGGGAGGAGGAGAGGGGAGGAGGAGAGAGAGGAGGAGAGGAGGAGAGGGGAGGAGGAGAGAGGAGGAGAGGGGAGGAGCTCAGTGAGGAGGTGCGATAGGGAGTCTGCACTGCTAAGTGCTGTAGGGTAATGTAAGGACAGACAGCGTGTCGGAGCTTTGCCTCTGATTGGAGGTGTGTCTGGAGGGGGGGGTCGAAACGCTAAGAGAATCCCCAATTATAAGGTCTAAGGTTGACATCATAAATCATTATCAACGTTGCAAAGACAACATACAATAACAGATACACAACCAAGAAAAAAGGAATCGGGCCTTCCTGTCATGTGGTTATGGTCGTCTCTTTCGCATGTGCAGAGATGAGGAGTGAGTCTGGTGTCTCAGTGACCGAGGCAGCGTCCGTCCCAACGGCTGGTCCTGTATGACGTCTGTCACGTCCACCTATAGATCACACACTGAGAACTGAGCACTGAAGGCACCAGTGCAGTACAAGGAGTCAAACATGAGGTTTTGACTGACTATGCAATAACCATTAGGGCAGTCACACTGATTTCTCTTCTTTAAGAATGATGTCAGTGAAGTGATGTCAGTGAAGTGATGTAAGTTACAGACACTCACTGTAACTCACTGCAATTTAGATTATGACTACGGTTAATCCATGACCATGGCTGGGAAACTCGCTCTAAATCATTATGATTATGGGATTCTGGCTGATTATGGATTATTATTCAGGATCATTGGCTTACTCTAGTTCTTTCTTCTCTATCTCGTATCCACTCTGCTTCTGAGAGGTTCACTTTGGAAAGTAACACTCTAACCACAATCTCTATGCTTCTCTCTGAGTCATTTTACTGGACACCCACCAACACACCGTCAGGAACTTCACTGCATGGTCTGTGGGATCTCCCCATAGGACAAGCCTTCATCAGTATCCAGAACCAGCCACCAGACCAGTGGTCACCAAACCTTCTTTGTAAATCTACCTTCCTACACCATGAAGTTCTAACTCACACCCACCACACCCACCACACCCACCACACCCACCACTCCCACCACTTCTACAAACTGTGCTCTTGCGTCAGACTTGTGGCTCGGGTCTCTGCCGGGAGGTAAACATCTAGGAGGGGGATCGGTGACCCCTGACCTGCGTCGTCATTAGTGTCACAGTGACTACCATCTACATGTACGCACCAGGTCCTCCAGCTCCACCTGTGGAGTGCTGATCTGAGACCTGATCTTCTGCTCTAAATTCACTTTAACCAGCTGAAGCATCTGACTCAAGATCAGAGCTGCCAGTCCTGGGATAAAAGAACTGGACTCACAGACCTCTGGGGTGTAATGTCACTGCTCTCAGTCGGAGAACTTCAGGTAAAGAGGTGGAAACACTGCTGCTCCGCGGACCACAGCACCACCTCTCCACCTTCTCCATCACGCTCAACAACAACAGTGATAGTTATAATAATGCCTAACCCTGGTCTGCCCTTCATGTCTTTGCCTCACTGGTCATCTCTTCCCATCCCTCTCTCTCTTTCTCCATCTCTCCCTATCCCTCTCTCCCTCTATCTCTCCATCTCTCCTCCATCCTCTCTTCCTCCCTGTCGTCTGCTCTGCCAATGGGAACAGAAGGAGAATCAATATGTTTTCAATTTGCAGCAGCATCTCGCACCCGCGCATTCTAATAAGGGCTGAGTGTGTGTGTGTGTGTGTGTGTGTGTGTATATGTGTGTGTGTGTGTGTGATTGGTATTAGGCTATGTTTACCTTTATATTCTCTGCTATTTCCAGGAATCGTCTGGTAGGCTGACACCCCCTCAAATAATCTTTAAAAAGTAATTGTTGGCATGTAAAACACTTCTGTCATCTCATCTTCTCACATCTTCAAACATCCATCCACAAAAGGAGAGAAGATGTCTCTGCACCTACTAAAAACCCTTTATAAAGCTATTTTCAATCTGTTGACATGTTGGGTTTACAGTGTGCAAAATGCCCCATTTTAGCAGAGAGTATATATGTCAAGTTCACAGTGAGCCTCATAATGTGGTTTATTTATGAAGATAAGTCCAAGCACACGT
Organism: Brachyhypopomus gauderio; assembly: GCF_052324685.1. Classification (NCBI taxonomy): domain Eukaryota; kingdom Metazoa; phylum Chordata; class Actinopteri; order Gymnotiformes; family Hypopomidae; genus Brachyhypopomus; species Brachyhypopomus gauderio. The sequence continues at coordinate 24,462,097 of NC_135218.1, read as the reverse complement.
TTGTCTGCACAGAGTGGGAGGACTGAGACAGATGTGTGATGTGTGAGTATGTGGACGCATTATTGATTGTTATGTGTGTCGTGAGAGTTGTCAATATTGCTGTGAGTGGCTGGGGGTGGTGAGAATATCATTTTGTGTGTTTTGTGTATGCGTGTTAGTGTGTGCGAGTTCCTGTTGAATGTTTGTCAGTATTGCAGCGGGCGTGTGTGTCTGAGTGTGTTAGTGTTGGTGGTGACGACGCTCTGGGAACCATACAGATGTGCTGACTGCTCAGTTTCCATGGGAACCGCCCCCGCCCCTTCTCCTCCACCCTTCCATCCTGCTCAGCATCAATGAAAGCGCGATTCGTTCTCATCACTCAACTTTCCTCGTCTTCTGGAGTAACACGCGTCAACGTGCGCGCGCATGTGTGCGATTTAAGTATCATATTTGCTCTCCCCACCCATGCAAACTATAAAACGCTCAGCTGGGATTTACCGCGTTTGAGTGCGGCGTGGTTCGGCTGCATGGGTCGCCCCGGACGGTGTTTGTATGCAGCCTGCGTCCAAAGGTGCCGGAGTTTGTTTGTGTATGGACATACGTGCACATCCACCTGCATGCTGAGAATGAGCACACACACACACACACGTTATTTCTATTTAACACAAACATATGTCCAGTGCATGTGTTCCTGTGGTGAATCCTGTATCATGTACTGGGTAAGTGGAGGAGCGGTGATGCTGGTGGTTGTGTGAGAGTTCCTTAGGAGTGGGACATTCATCATGTATTTAATCAAAGGCAAAAGCAAAGGGGGAGGAGGGGGTGGGGTTGTTATCAAATTGAGTGGCTCCAACATACACTAAATCAATATTTGTGGAGTTTCACCGCGAGAGAAGTGCACCATGGGAGTGTGCACGAGACTGGACGGAATGTAGCGACCACCACCTGGAAGCATTGCGCGCGAATGACAGAAGATCAGAGGGTCCCTGCAGCCTGTGACATCACTCCCGCACAAAACCCTTCATTTAAGGAGCGGACAGAAAGCAGGAACGAAAGAATTACTGCACATGAAGAACCGATAAGATTCCCTCTCCACCGATCAAAGGCATCTTCAAAACCCCCCGGTCCTGCACGTTAGCTCGTGATCCGCAGCCTTCGCTCGCCCCCTCCCGGAGCCGCAGCGCGGAGCACGCGCGCCTGATCAGTATTCCGCGCGCGCTCTGTCTGCCTCTTCGCTTTATTGGACTATTTTTAACCTGCTCCCTCCTTAACCTTGACCAGAAATGATTGAAAGATCGGGATGGCAGGGGAACGAGGAGTGGGGGGAGGGGTGTGACGGATGATATTAAAGTGGAGGAATAAAAGGAGCCCATGAATAAAAGAATAAAGAATCATGCGCGGAGAATTAAGAGGAGCCGGGTCCGGTAACCGCGCGCCACACTGCACAGAAGATGGTGTCTCCGAGTTCAGCGTGTTTGTGGTCAAAGCACTTTACACATCGTTCCTACTCTTCGTATTCTAAAAAACTGTATCATACATGAAGTTTAAACCCATATATGGAGTGGCAAAACAGGCTAATGTCAGCGAATTAAGACTACCTGTTACGTAGCTCAACAACAAGTTATTTTATGTGTGGAGGTTCATGCTGAACATGACAAATTCCACATTATGCAAGAGATAAAAAATTATTTGTAAGAACGGCCTGGTCATTTCATATTAGCAAATGAAATAAGGCACAGGTATCACTATCATCCCCATATTTATCTAGTTATTCATTTCAAGACCAAGTTTGTTTAAAGCCTCGCCACACTGCCCCCTTGTGCAAGGTTTGGGTATAACGTGTGTGAACAGCACAGATACACTGCAGACTTCCACCGTCCTAATACAACCAGTGATACTGTAAAAGACACACTGCATGTCTTTCTGATTGCTTTACCTGCAAAACAGCAAAATTGCAATTTCTACTGAAATGAAGACACGGACAATACAATATTGCTCAAGCCTTTTAATAACGTGTCTTGTTTAGTTTGTTGTTAGTTTGTTGTCGATGAGCAAAGCTCGGGCGGGTAGGTGCTGACATTTGGTCTCTCCTCCAACGCATCTATCTCTTCAGGTCTCCTCATCTGGGGGGGGGGGGGGGGGGGGGGGGGGGGGGGGTTACACAAAAACATACACGAATGAGTAAACCCCTTCCAAATGTTCCAGCCTTTTCTGGGCAGTTTCCTCTTCCACTTGAGACACTTCATCTAAGGAACTGCACCCATACACATGATGAGAACGAAGGATATGCTGGTATAGCCAATATGACATTTTCTATTTTGTCACAGCCTACAAGCGACTTTAAACTGATTTTGTGACGCAATACACCCGTTTGTTCAGAACCAGGGAAACGTTGCCCCATATGACGGTTCTTATGAAGGCAGTTAGCTTTTAGCACGCGAGGCTCAACGCGGTTCAGCGGGTTTCACCTTCGTCATCTTCGTCCTCATCCTCCTCTTCCTCATCCTCGTCTTCGTCGGAGCTGAAGGTTCCGTCCGGGAGGCTGTAGATGCGGATCACTTGCTGGAAACACAAACACGCCGGAAACCTCAAGTCAACCTCAGTGCTGTGATTCACTTTATACCACAGGTGTCAAACTCAAGGCCCGCCGCGGCATTTTATGTGGCTCGCGAGAGCTTAAAAAGCCAAATTGTCAAAAAAATAAAATAAGTAAAAGTGAGCAAAAACTACATTTCCCGCAATTATGTTACCCGCATCTCGACACTGTGGTGTTTCCATATCGATGCGATTTTCCCAATAAGTAATTGAGAAATACAAATAATGATCCCAAAATGTCCAGGAAGAGAAACGTTGATGCAGATAGGAGGGTGTTTCAAGAAAGATGGGGAAGCGATGTTTGCGCTTCAAGGAGAAAAACGGGTATGAAGCGATGACGGATATCAAAGAGTACAATATACGTCGGCATTTTGCGTCCAAACACGGAGCTAAGTATGCCAAAATGAGCCATCAAGAAAAATGGCGAATTGTCAAAAAACTAAAAAGCAAAGTGCGATCACAACAGAATGTGTTCACAACCACAAATGAAACGGCAGTAAAAGACAGCTTAGTATTGGCTGAAGTAATCGCCGCACTTCAGTCTCTCAGAGGGAGCATTTTTGAAGTACAATTCCTATTTTCAGTTATTTGATATTTCAAGTTTTGAACAAAGTAAATGTGATATATTTGATCATTTTTTCTTTATTCACTTGGTATAATGTGGGTTTCATAATTTAAAGGATTTCTGTTATAATAACAGAGCAACAAGCAAACATTTTTTTTTACATTTATGCAAACATATCTGGAATATTTGTAACTTGAATATGTAATAAATCCAGAGGTATTTAACATTAAGGAGTAGGTACATTTATAAGTTACATATGACCCTCCATGGGTAACGATTACGCTGATGTGGCCCGCGGTGAAAATGAGTTTGACACCCCTGCTGTATACGTTTCCCCTCTAGCATCCCAAACTGCCTAAGTGATACCAATCTCCATACATCACACCACACCATGAGGTGGGGGGTGAGGGGTCACGGGGGGGGGGTCGTGCTCACCTTGTTGGGGTCTTTGAGGATGAGGTATTTGCCCTCGTCCAGTCTGCGGCAGATGTCGATGGCACAGCGCAGGATTCCCCAGGCGTTCTCCATGCTCAGGTTGATCTGGCTGGCAAACTCGTTGGGCTTGAACTGCTGCGTGCCCAGAACCACGTGGCGCGCCGAGTCCTTCACGTGGTAGCGGGACACGTACCTGAAACACCAACACAACTCTCAACACTCCCCAGATGTGATCCGCACTGGCAAAGCCACCATCTCTGATCCAGGTCCCCTGTTTGCAGTTTTAACAATCAGTAGAAATATTGGTAAATGTGTGAACACATTGAGGTTTTTGCGCTAGTCTTCCTCGTTCCTAAATGAAAATGCAAGGCTGAGTTTTACATTTGGCACTGAACACATTAACCAGAGGGATGTGGTTACTTACACAGATACACACGTTTTGGTTGTTATTTTAAAATATGAATACATTTTCCAATCCTTTTGCGCGAGTGTAATCTTATGCAGTAGACAGGGCACTAAAGTGTGTAAAGGCACACAGCCTTACTCTGTGTGAACGTGTGTGTGTGTGTGTGTGTACGTTCTCACCCCAGTTTGAGGTACTCGGATCCTGCCAGCAGGGCACAGCAGGTCCAACGGGCCAGCTTGTAGCTGTTGTTCTTCAGCTCTGTGGCCAACACGGCTCCCCTCTGAGAGTCCAGCTTCTGCCGCCAGTCCACTCCGTTACAGTGCTACACACACACACACACACGATCAGACGTTTGGCAGGAGAATCCGCATGACGAGCAGGTCATGAAGCACGGTGGTTGTGGGCCGTCCCCCATCTAGCCGTCTGGGGGGTGTGTGTGTGTGTGTGTCCCCGACTCACCCGGGAGTCCCACTCGTTCAGCGCTTTGATGTTGATGAAGGAGAGCTCTCCGTTCGCCCCAGTCATCACGCCATCGTGCTCGCAGCGCACAATCAGATCGATATCTTCACCCAGCTTCCACCGCCGGTACCTACACACACACACACACACACACACACACTCACTACCTTCTCTCTTAAAATACCTACACCACTGATCTGGGAACAGCCTTCCAACTCCCAAAACTAGTTCACTTGCCACCAAGGTCACTTCAGAACTGACCCTTGAACAGCCACTCTGGAGCACAACGGGCCAAAGTCTGAGATCCAGGCTAGAGAAGGGGGCGTGGTCTGTAGATGACCACACCCACCATACACACACACACAGGTCACTCACCTGTAGGCCACGGAGGCTACCTCACTCTTATCCATGTCTTCCTCCACAAACGGGTTTGGGTTGGGGAACTTGTGCTTCTCCCCTCCCTGACCAAACAAGGCTTCGCGTTAGCTTTACGATGGTGTGTGTGTGTGTGGAGGTGGGGGTGCGGGTGTGGTGGGTGAAGCTTCTCCACATTACCATGCGCAGGCACTGCTGGCTGAAGTTGTGGTTGATGTAGGTGGCCTCCATGGCGAGGTTGCGTGGGGAGTTGAGGGAGTTTCCCTCGTCCTGGGGCGGCTCGTTCGCCGTCTCGCTCACCGTCAGCAGGTCTGAGTGTGGTAAACACGCGGTTACTCGGGCCGGCCGGGATGGCGACTCGCAACGCTTCGACCTCCAGGTGGTCGTTTAGCAGCACGTACGGCTGGCACTGTTCTAACGACGGGCTAAACGTCACCCTGCGTGACGCACTGCGCTAAAATAGGTCATCAGGAGCTTAGGAGGAACTCGACAGTTTTCTTGCTAAACACGGCAGCCTAATAGCCACCGCAGAAACGCAGAGCTGTTTAATAAGTCTGCCGCCGGCCCCTTGGAGACTCACCAAAGTCAGAGTTGTCCCTCTTGTCGAAGAAGAGCTTGTTCCCGACACGCTGCACGATGATGTCCCAGGAGTTCACGGAGCGCGTGCAGCACATGAGCGTGGCCAGGATGGCGTCGGTGGCGAAGACATTGCCCTGAGTCTTAGCCAGCTGCAGAGAGCGTTGTAGAGTTCGTATTAAAGACAGGTGACACCTTGATCAGTGGTTACGGTATGGGAAACAGGAATTTAGCAGTTTACACTACCAAAGCAAGAATAGCCACCCCAAACAGAGCGTGGTAAATACTATGTCACATCAACAGTGGCCTTGTAATGCTATTAATTTACCAACATGCGTTGGGCCGTTTTTGGTGGTGCGTGGCGTTACCTTGCGAATGACGGGGTCATCGGTAGTGGTGACTGTGTGGAAGATTCTCTTGATGCTCTTCAGCGGTTTCTCATTACGTGTGGTGATGCGATCAAATGCTTTATCGTAATACTCCAGAGCACCACAGCATTCACTGAGAGAGAGAGAGAGAGAGAGAGAGAGAGAGAGAGAGAGAGAGAGAGTGAGAGAGAGAGAGATATCAACATACAACTCTGCTACATCTACCTGTAAGGTGACGCGTCAGTTTTACACCAGCAGCTGCTGTTGGTCAGCCAGGCCAGCAGGTGTCAACACTCACATGTCTACAGGATCGGCCACGTCCATGTATCTCATCTTCATGAGCCGTGGGAAGTCCATCTCCTCCTTCACCTCCCAGTCACTGCGCACCTCCACGGACGAGTCCCTGGGCTTCAGCTGAGCCTTTGGATCAAAGAACGGAGAAACACCTTAACACCCACCAACCGCGCTGCCACGGCCGAACATCTAGCCAAACCGCTGGGCAGTGCAGGTGATGAGGAGGAATAGCCTAGTAGTTCGTTATTACTAAAGAGTCCAATGAGATCACTGCACATCCATCAAAGTGCAGGACCGGCTTTACCTCACAGCAGCAATTTGAGGCCGCTAATAAAACTTATTGATTTTCATCGATCGGTGAACAACTGTCCACAGTGTTTAGCATTTAGAATACTCAAGTGACTAACAAATTCACACAAACACACAACTAATTTGTTCCTTTTTCTTTCAACATGTACAACGCAACCTTTTCTGTCCAAATTGCAAACACTGTGATTCGTCACCATCTTACGCAAACAGGCGAAGCTGGTGGACCTCAGAGACAAAGACAAAACACGAAACAGCCATCTGTGGGAGAGGTCCGGAACAGCGAGGGTGGGGGGGGTTGTACCTGTGACTTCTGGTCCCACTTCTGCCGCACGCCAAACTGCTTCTGGAACTTCTTCTGCAGACGCATGCGGTCACGCTCCTTCTGCTTGGCGCTCTTGGGCAGCGTCTGCATGTTGAACTGGGTCAGGTTCCTCCGGTCCTTATCCCGCCGCAGGTTCCTCTGCAAACAGACCAGCGTGAGCCCTCGAGCGCTTTTTAAACCCAGCTCAGAGTGTGCCGCTTTTAACAGACGCAGAGGTTCTCAACCTTCACGGTATATTGGTTAATAAAGCTTGACAAGACGTCTGAGGTGCCGTCGGTGGACGCGGCTTCTTTCCAGGGCCGTCCCGAAGCCCATGAGCCCACCAACCGAGGCCTGTACCTGAGCAAAGCGCATGCGATTCCTCTGGTAGGCCGTCTTCTGCGTTTTGGCCGTGTCCACCAGCTGGAAGCTGGTCTCATCCTCCTCGTGGAAATAAGCATATTGGCTTCCCCCTCCAAACTGGGACGAGTACTTATCTAACAGGGCCAGGAGAGACACAGACACACTGACTTCTCTGGAACCGGAACCGCACTACCACAGCGGTCCAAATATACTTAAGGAAAGTGTGTGTGGCCTGACTAACACGAGGGCTCATTGTGGCTCAGACACACACACACTTACTTGTGTATCTTTTGTCCTGGTATGTTGCTCCAGTCCAGTCAGCCACCTACACACACAAAGAAAAACGTTACTATATATAAAATGTAATAAAAAATAAAATAAACTGGGGGAGAGAGAGAGAGAGACTTTACCTTGCCCAAACGATCCCCTTTGCTGAAGGGCTGGTAAGGCATGTCCTTAAACTTCTCAGGAACGGCACAGGGGCCCCATCCTGACGGGTTGTCCTGGATCACTGGGGCCAGGAACTTCGCCATTATCTTCACACACAAAATGGAGGGAGGGACACACACACACAAAAACATGTTTACACATCTGGCAGACGCTCTTATCCTGAGCGACTTACAGTTTTCCTTCATGTTAGAGGACTGGCACAGTGCCCAAGTGTGTCTCGTCGAAGCGCAACACAGCCCGTATAAACACGGACGTGGTGAAGATGGTGGAGGTGGTGAAGGAGGTGAAGATGGTGGAGGAGGTGAAGATGGTGGAGGAGGTGAAGATGGTGAAGGAAGTGGAGGAGGTGGAGAAGGTGAAGATGGTGCGCTGAGGTAAAGGTGAACACTGAGGCTCAGACTCAGATCAGCACTGCTGTCTTCACACGGGCGTGAATACACGTCAGCTTGCGCAGTGGTCTAGTCATCACGGACCCCGTTAGCTCACCGCTACCGTCTAGTCAAACCTCCCCGTTAATAATCATCACATATCAGATGAAGAGCGACACCCGTCCGCCATTAAACAAACATCACGCGCTAGTGAACTCGCGCCACTACGGCTCGCGCCCCGTCCGAGTTCACCTAGCATAGCAACCACGAGCTAATGCGATTTACCGAGGAAATTTAATAGAGCGAGTCGCCAAACCTTCTAATAACCCAACACAACGACAGTTCATCACAAACGTCCGACGTAATGTTTATTTTCTTTAATGGGCGAGCCCAGTGAACGTGGATGTTTAAGGATGTACCGTTACCTCTCCCCGAGTACAATTCCTCCCAATATGTCGCTCCGACGCCGGCGGAAGAGGAAACGGTTTACGGCGACGTAAAGCGCGCTGGACTTCCTGCGAAGACCTCCGACACGGTATTATCTTCGCACAAACAAACCGGCGTCTTCTAATAAAGTTACATTTCACAAAACGTTGCACACACTGTCGGGACGGTAGTTTACATTCCCTCTTAATGAAGTAAACGATGTTGTAAAAAGTAGAAAATTACCCGAACAGTTCTTAACGACAGTTAGTGGGTGATTTACGGCAGTCTTTATCGGGGCGGCGCAGGCGTCTCCATGGCAGCGGCGCACCCCTGCAAGAGGTAAGAGAGGCGGCGGCGCGCACACTGTGATCATATCTGTGGATCTAATGGGTTAGACGGCCGCTATCTGCAACTTGGACACTGTACACACGCAGTTGCGTGCACAGTAGTTATGGACCAGAGGGTTTATCCATAACATAACGCTAGCTGCACTCTGTGTGTGTGTGTGTTCGGCTGTAGTTGGCGAGCTGGGGCGCGTTTTAAATGGGAAACATGGCCGACTACAGCAGCACTGGTGGACCCAGGGTGGTGGTTCAGAAACATGCAGTTTATTTCGCTGTCTCACCGTCCTGGGTGTTACTGACAGGGTTAACTAGCGGCCTACACGTACAGAAAGAAGCAAATGGTGCTTACAGCACTACGAGCCCTTCAGCAGAGACTCGCAGTCGCCTCTAAGTCGAGCTATCTGGTTATATAACTTCATTTCTATTGCATTTCCATTAGCTCGATTAATAACACACAAGAGCTCAGAAATCTTTAATGCAGTGCTATAAATGCATCGGAAAACAAATGCCAACATTTTTGTAAGACTCGATAGTCACTTTAAAGTATCGATGGACCGTGGTCAACTTCTTTGGTCTTGGGGAGCATCAGCAAGCGCGTGCCTGTCTTGACCCTGCAGGCGCGCGACTCCTCGAGCGTTAGTACACCAGTGGTTTATTTCTGGTCATTGGTAGAGTTGTCATGTAGGACAGCTGCCTGTGGTCACAGTTTGGCTCATAGCTGCATGTCGCTTGCGCAGGTGATGCAGTTGGGATTGCCCCCTGCAGACACGGTGAAAGGAACACTCTTAAAAACCTTCTTCGTGGTGAGTGTTGCAATGTGACACATCGATATTGCACTAATTTTAGTACCACTGCCGCAGTAGCGGGAAACTGCCTAATGCATCATCCCTTTCAACATATTTTATTGTCTGCCAGAATCTTGACTATGCAAAATTAATGTGAAAAAGCACAAAATGGTGGGGTTTTTTCAAGATACAAATCCAGCCATTATGAATTTATTTTATTAAACATTGCAGTTTGTGAACCAAAGGGCGTTGCATGGTCTGCAAAGAACCACTAAACCTCAACTTTCCACAGAGAAAGCATGCAACACCCCCCCTTCCGTATATATATACTGCAGCCTGCAATGTATGCAGTGTATACCATAGGAGTGTACAGTGTCACGATGGAGGACAGCATCATTAAATACATCACTATCCCTTTCAGCTGTGCAAGAAATGGTTAAGTCCCTACTGAGTAAAAAGCGCACGTCTAGTTTTATATTACCAGAGAGCTTGTGGTGTACATGTATTGTATTTTCTTCTGTACAAATCCACGCCGTTGCACTGAGGGAAATGGTGGATACGTAGAAGTTGGTGGTCACAGTTTTTATTGTGCTTTTATTGGTCCATTGTGAGAATATAACATTAGATAACGGATTAGATTCCTCATACACATAATATGAATTTTTGTCCTCACTACCTGCCACAGAGTTCACATATTTCACTGTGCTGTCCTTATGATGCAGTACTGTAATATCCTAAAGCACTGGGATGTTATATGCATGATGAAATCCTGGCAGTGACTCACGTGAGAGCGCTGTGTGTGTGTGTGTGAGCGCTGTGTGTGTGTGTGTGTGTGTGTGTGAGCGCTGTGTGTGTGTGTGTGTGTGTGTGAGCGCTGTGTGTGTGTGTGTGTGTGTGAGCCCTGTGTGTGTGTGTGTGTGTGTGTGTGTGTGTGTGAGCGCTGTGTGTGTGTGTGTGTGTGTGTGAGCGCTGTGTGTGTGTGTGTGTGTGTGTGTGTGTGTGTGAGCGCTGTGTGTGTGTGTGTGTGTGTGAGCGCTGTGTGTGTGTGTGTGTGTGTGTGTGTGAGCGCTGTGTGTGTGTGTGTGAGCGCTGTGTGTGTGTGTGTGTGTGTGTGTGTGTGTGAGCGCTGTGTGTGTAACCTGTGAGGCGTCGCGTTGTGCTTCTGTCTCCACAGACGGTTTTTCTGAGCGTGTTGATGCTCCCGTTGCTGAGGACTGTGGGATTGAGAGCGTTCTCCATGGCGACCGAGGCGTATTCCTCCGGCACTCACTCTGCAGCGTTTGTCACTTGCCCCAATGAGACGGTGGCCAAGGAGCTGGCCAGGTACACGACCCTCGACCTGTGACCCACGACCCTCCATCATGCTCCACACGGCCTTGCGCCAAACGTAACCCCATAGGCCTGTAATCAATCACGCTTACACAAGCTGAGCTACTGACATCCATAATCTTTATTTTGAACATCATACATGTTTGATTTCTCTCTGTTTATGTAGAGGTATAGTGGAGAAGAAGCTGGCAGCCTGTGTCAACATAGTGCCGAAAATCACATCAGTGTGAGTAACTGGGGGGGGGGGGGGGGGGTGAGTAATTCTGGGGGGTGTGTGAGTAATTGGGGCTGCAGCATATGGACAAAATATTGTGATGTGCTGCTACAAAAACATCTGTGTCTATGCTATATATTAATAATGTATTGGGGAGCCTTTGATGTGACATGGCTGTAGACTGGCCTGGGTTATTTTGACCAGAATGATTTATCATGCCGTGATCGTTCAGACTCTCACTGAACAATCTACCAGGACAAATGAGTCTGGTCAGGATGCTCACAACACACACACACACACACACACACACACAGTGATTAGTTAGGTTGCTCAGTTGCACAGCCCCTCATTACAGCAGAGGCCAACATCCCACTGTCTACTAACAACCAATATAGAAAGGCCTGCATAAATAACGCAGGTGTTTTCCATTTGTCTTGGTGTGTGTCATCCAGAGAGCCTTATTGAATACACACAGAGCGAGAGAACAAATCCACCTCCATTCATCACGGAGGCCTTTGCCCACCCTACACGGGCCTTGTAGGCAGCAGCAGATCGCAGCAGCTATGCGTCCTCAAATTTTGCTGTTTGCTGTCTTTGCTTAGGCTCAGACGGCTTCTCACTTCCTTGTGCCCTTTGCCCTTTGACCCTTCAGGTATGAATGGCATGGCAAGATTGAGGAAGACAGTGAAGTGTTACTGGTGAGTTACAGCGTGTCTACAGCTCACATGTGCGGAAAGAAACAACCATTCGAGACCAATGCACTGAAATGCCTTTAAAGGCATTTGATTAAACCCATTCGATTTTTCTTCCTTTTAGATGATTAAGACGAGGACTACAAAGATCTCTGCACTGGCTGAACATGTGAGGTAATCTCCACACTCTTACCCACCGATACCACAGTCCCTTAGAGGCATGCGCAGCCAAAGGACGATTACCAGTCTTGGAAAAAAAAACCCTAATTCGCCTTTGTTGTTCATTTGTCGTTCTTCACATCATAGCTAACAAATTTAATGGAGCAATAATCGTCATTAACCAAGCCAGCTCACATGCAATGGCAGCAAGTCCATTGTAGCCAACGGGAAGGTTCCCCAGAAGATGAAGACAGATAAGGCAACCAATTGTACTGACAATTGTACCAATTGTACCAATTGTTCTGACGCTCGCCTCTCCCTGCAGGTCCAATCATCCGTACGAAGTTGCCGAGGTCATCAGCGTGCCCATTGACCAGGGCAATCCTCCCTACCTGAAGTGGATTGGGGACATTGTGCCAGAATGATCGGCCTCTCCGGACGTTTCTCCCAACAGAAGGCCATGATGGGTGCGGCTGACTCTCTTCACCGTTGCTCAGTTACAGGAAACCCGCAGTCCACATCTGGTGCCTTTTGTTTGACAAAAGAATCTTCTGTATTCTGTTGTCTACAGTTACAAAAAGACAGAACAAACAAACAAGCCAAAAGTAGTGTGTCCCTAAATAAGAGCTGACTGCAGTCAGTTTACATTCTCTCAATTATCAACTGCATGTTAAGTGAGCAATTTGAAAAACACGTTATCAAAGTAGAGGATAAACCACACGTTTTCACACGCTGTTTTAACCAGTGTTTCCTGGTTTAGATTAGTTCATGGTGGATGGAGCCTAACGCCTCGTTTTGTTGGATTGCTTTTTCCCCCACATTTGTCTGAGAAAGTTTAGCAAAGTTTATTTGACACAATAAATCACAGAATTGCGTATCACGCCAGTGTCGAAAGGCTCAGTGATCAGCTTCAGTTACAATGGAACAACGCACAGTCAGCCATGTGAAGCAGTTCTGCTGTGATTTACTGGTTCACTGTCTCGCACATTTTCATTTTGCTTCCTAGTCCTGGGACTGGCTTGCTTTGCATATTTTATGTTTTTTTCTTATTCACATAGGTGAGTGTTGTTTAATCAACGCCTTCCCACCCTGGCCCAGGGTCTTCCTCAGGGGAACACACCGCACCCAGGGCAGTGTCTGGGAAGTCGCTACACGCAGTCCTGAACACTGAATGGTTCCTGCAGCGCGTTGCAGAAACGGTCTAGTGTTTTGAATATGCAGACTCTCATGGGAGCCATGTATTATTAAACAGTGTGTAAATGGCTTTTGTATTGTTTTGCAAAAAAAAAAATTTGTAGCGTTTGCGGCTTTTGAAAATGCTTTGTCCTGTGGGATCTGTCTAAGTAATCGAGAAAAACACCCAGCTAACGTCAGGTTATGTCAGGTTATGTCTGCACAGAGTTTGGGTTCTTCTTGGTGTGACTGCACTTTGAATAAAACCGCCTCCCCTCATGAGACACACTGACATTTAACAGTTGAATGCTTCGCAGACTCCAGTCTGTTCAATACCCTTACAATAAAAAAAAAAAAAACACGTCGATATAAAACACGCGTCCCGTTTCTAGGAAGGGGGAGTTGCCCGCGCGCGGGCGGCGCGTTGGCCGCGGAGACGCGCCGATGTCGCGCGCGGCCACTAGGGGAGCCGTTACCTTGGCGATTCCCCGGGTCCGTTTCTTCAAGTTCACTTTAGTCGAAGCGCACGTGCGTCGTCCTGGCGAAACCGCACAAAAGAGGAAGAGGTTTTAACTTCCGGCGTGCACCGTCAGCATTAACAGACCAGTTACCGATCACGTCGTCTTCCGCTAATGCTGCAACGGTAGTTTCATTTTTTACTGGTCTTTTAAAACAGAAAACAGCAAAGTGTAACATTTAGTGTTTATTTACAGTTGCTGTTTTAATTGCAACTCTGTTTGTGAAAGCTCCGTCTTTCGTACCGTGCCAAAACGGTGTAAAAGGGGGAAGCCACGATGTCCCGGGGTGAGAGAGGCCGTCAGGTGTCCAGGTGCATGTAGGCCACAGGCAGTGTTGCCATAGTTACTTTGAAACAGTAATCCGACTACTGACTACTGACTACTTCTTTAAAAAGTAACTCAGTTAAGTTACTGACTACTTGCTTTTAAAAGTAACTAAGTTAGATTACTTTTAGTTACTTTCAGCAGAGGCTGATCCCCCGCCCCTATAACATGAAAATGACTACCAGTTCTGCCAATACTCACTTTATTGACATGTATTTTAACCGGAACATCAAAAATGACACTGGCATTTGTAAAATTTTTCTTGAAATAGGCTTACATGTTTTTTAAATAAATAAATAAGACAGTCTTTCTGTTCAACTCCGCCCACTTACAGGGTTGCCAACTGTCACGCATTGAGACACACGCATTTGACTGTCTTCACACGCTTACGCCACACTTCCGATATCTCACGCCGAAAAAAAAATCCAGTTTATTTACCTCTGATCCACATCTATGATTCAATGAGTTACTAGTTCGATCTGGCGCCAACCACCGGCGATCGATCGATCGCAATATAATACTGAATTTAGTCAATTTTACACCCCGCCCGGTAACAATTTACGTTCGCCGCCAAGCCCCGGTTTTTTTTTTTTTTCAGGTTTGACGTTGTGTTTTTGAAAGTAGACAGCACTCTGTCGCCAGGACAGAGTGTACAACGGACCTTAATGTTGTCTTCCTTAGCCGAAATAAAATCAAAATAATGCCTGTATTTCCAGCTGCTAAAGGCGAACCTCTCCTTCCATCTGACTTTGGCGCCGCAGAGCAGAGATGACGTAACCGCGTAAGAAACGTGTAGCCAAAAAATAAGAATGAATAAATATAACCTACGTTCCCCCGAAATGCAGAAATAGTAACGCACGATGTTTTAGATAAGTAACTTTAATCTGACTACTAGTTTTTAAATAGTAGTTGCGTTAGACTACTCGTTACTGAAAAAAGTAGTCCGACTACAGTAACGCGTTACTAAGTAACGCGTTACCGGCATCACTGGCCACAGGACAGCGTGTCCATCAGGAAAAACACACCACTTCCTTACACGCCATCTGCTTTCGATACATTCAATTATTCACTAATGACTCAGGAGCCTTCTGCGCGCACAGCTTTAAAAAGGATTTAAAATAATGCATTAACACACTTACACTCGACATCTGCTCATTTATCACTTCTTATTCACACAGCCTAATATTAGGACTTCAAGAGTAATGCCGTTTCATTATGCCCTAGTCTCAGTTTCCATGCGACACTGCCATCCAAACACATTACACAAAAATGGCATGTACCTTCCTCTTTTGTAGAAGAGCAGACACATTGAAAATAGGAGTCAGATGTTATTTCCCGTAGTGACACTGGAGCTCTTGGGGGTTGTTGGGTCTATGGAGCAGGAGTAGTCCTGGACTGAGAGCAGTTTCAGTGGCGAATCACCATCACCCGAGTAACGGTGAGGCCCCAGTGTGAATGTTGACTGGCATGTGTTCAGTCACTTAACCACTTTGTTACCTAACGGTGGGGTTTTGGTTTGCTATAATCACGTTTTATATGTGTAGCCACAGGCACCATGATGAGACCCACCCTGAACTAATTTAGAATACTGGGTTTTACTAAACACAACAAAATAACTGATACCCACAACATATTTATTCATTAACAATATGTTTATTTAACAGTGAGTAGACGATCAGTACTCGTTGACGGCACAATTGAATTTACACTCTTTTCTCCATCATTAAGGACATGATTTGTTTCTTTAAAGTTGTCCAACAGAGCTTTTAGAATATGGAGGACAGGAGGCACAATTGAACTTTAAAAGAGTTCCCACAACTCTGCACTGTTGGGACAGTCAAGACTTTCCAAAAGTATATGGACCATCTTTGACTGTGTTCACTTTAGTACCTTGAATGAGGAAAAAAATTACAACACAAAACCACTTTAAGGGCTAAAGCACAGAGTTAATGGAATTATATTTTTGTGTTTTCACCAACCATTTAGAAGCATGTTTTGTTCATATGTATTTTACGTCAGGACAGGTCTTCTGATGTGCTTGTCTTCAGAAAAATGTGATTACGCTCAGTGTTAATTATGGGCTCAAAATGAGATGAGTAAAATAAACATGAATAACTTAAGAAATGGCATAAAACAGATAGATGAAGTAATGCCCATATACTTGTAGAAATTACTTGTGTGTGTTCTGCATTCTGAAGGTCTTTTTAGATGAGACACGTCTTTTGTCTTGTAACATTCACTCACTCACTCATGTTTAACATCAGTCACCACAAGGGAGATCTGTTGGCACAGAAAAATACTTTGGTCCTTCAAATCAAGGACACTGTCCTTATTAGATGTGAAGCGCCTTGTGAAACTGCATTGGAACTAATTCTCATACCAACTCGCACACACTCACACACACACTCACTCACACACATACTCACACACACACTCACTCACACACACACTCACTCACTCACTCACACACACACACACACTCACTCACGGTTAGCAAGCACTAAATTCTCCACAAGGTGGCAAAACTGGAAAAAATACATCAGGTGTACTACAGGACAATGGTGCTTTGCATCAATGGCACTTTGTCCTAGTTTCTCATCATGTCTGTGTTACAGCTGCTCACCAGTGCCCCTGCTGGACAAACACTCTGTTGGGGATATCAATATGCAGTACAGACAACGTCTAATGCAATATCTTTCACACACACTGGGATGTACAATAAGACAACATAATGTTAAATAATTTAACAAAATATTTAAGCAAAAAAAAAAAAACAAAACAAAAAAAACCACAAACGTTAGAATTACTACATTTGATTGTCACAAAACTTAAACATCTCATTATCACCACTCTTTAATGGGAACACTTGCTTCTCAAGCACTAAATACTAAGTCTGTTTTAATTGTTCCACTGGTTTTTAATTCAGAAAAAAAAAGTTTACCATTTATAAAGCACACACAAAATAAATAGTACTGAAATACTGAAAGGGACATTAAAAACGCAAGTGATAATGAGTCACTTTCTGAAAACAATATCCTACATTTTTTGTGGGGGATGGGGGCACCAATTTGAAGAGGTGTAACATTCATACAGTTACTGTTTATTACTTCTTCTCTAACAGCTCACAGGTAACTAATTTCCAGGACGGGTTCTGTTGGTTCCTCTGACGGCCGTTTGGAGTTTTCCTTCTGAGCCCCCGTGAGTGCAGGGACAGATCCAGAGGTCGGACTAATATGACCCCTGTTCCCCTGAGTCCTGGTTCCGCTATCAGAGTCTGCAGCCTGACGGCCAGCCCTCTGTGACAACATGGTCCTAGTGCCCTCCATGTGCCCATTCCTACAGCCGTTCTGCTCCGACCTATATCTTTCGGTCATATGGGTGCCATTCTCCATGTAGCCTATTTCTTCTTGCTCCTC
This sequence comes from Brachyhypopomus gauderio, assembly GCF_052324685.1. Classification (NCBI taxonomy): domain Eukaryota; kingdom Metazoa; phylum Chordata; class Actinopteri; order Gymnotiformes; family Hypopomidae; genus Brachyhypopomus; species Brachyhypopomus gauderio. The sequence continues at coordinate 24,444,874 of NC_135218.1, read as the reverse complement.
TTCCTCATCGGCTTCTTCATCTCTCTCACACTGTGTGTGTGTGCAGGGTTCTCTCAGGCACTCTCTGGGCTCCAGGTCTCTCCTCATTTCCTCCAGTGGCAGAGTATGGTTTCCCATGGTGCCCTGCTGTAATTCCTGATTGTCTACCCGCCTGGTTGAGCGGCACAGCGCTTTCCGAAAGCCTCGCTTGAAGTTGTCTGAGAGGAAGCCGTACAGGATGGGATTGGCACAGCTGTTGGCATACGACAGGACCACCACAAAATAATACAGGCCGCGGAACTCCCCAGGAAGCAGAACCAGCAGGTTGACGATGTTCAGCACGTAGAACGGTAACCAGCACAGCACGAACACGGCGACCACGATCACCACCATCCGCGTGATCTTGCGTTCTGACTTGCGCCGCCGAACGGACGTGGCTCGCACCCGGCGTCCGGACCTGCGCACCTTCACCACGATGAGCAGGTAACACAGGCAGATGACCAGCAGGGGGCCGAAGAAGCCCACCGTGGCGGTGTAGATGATAAAGGCCGCCTTCCACACCTCAGCCGGCTCCGGCCACACGATGGTGCAGTTGCCGTCGTCCTGCAGCACGTCGGCGAACACCACCACCGGCAGGACCACCACGAAGGAGACGGCCCACACCGTGACGTTCACGGCCTTGGCCACCCGAGGCTGGCGACACTTCGAGGAGCGGAGAGGGTGCACCACAGCCAAATAGCGGTCGATGCTCATCACCGTGAGGCAGAAGATGCTGGTGAACTGGTTGATGGCGTCCACGGTCATGACCAGCCTGCACATGAGCGAGCCGAAGGGCCAGGAGAGGAGAGCGTTCTGCACGGCCAGGAAGGGCAGGCCCAGCATGAAGAGCTCGTCGGCGATGGCGAGGTTCAGGATGTAGATGTTGGTGACGGACTGCGTGTGCGAGTAACGCAGGACGATGTGAATGACCAGCGTGTTGCCGCCTAACCCCACGGCGCAGACGGCGATGTAGACGAGGGAAATGAAAACTCCAGCGACGCTCGGTGCAAAACCCTCGCCTCCGCCATCCGTCCAGTTCTGCAGCGAGCCGTTGGGGAGGGGAAAGGTGGGGTCGGCGGGCAGCACAGAGATGTTGGAGTCCCAGGTGGGCAGGTCCGTGCGTCCGGATGTGGCAGCCGTGAGGGGCTCGTCCATCGTGCTGGAGGTGGGTTCAGCAACGGCCCATGCTGCCTGGGAAAGAAACCGTGAGAAACTGTTACAGCATGTGTTTGTCCGTTAGCTTAAATGAGAGAAGAAAACACATTCCCGCAGCTGGTTTGTGGGGGTTTGTGGGAAATGTTTTGTGAGCGGCTCAGAGCCTCGGCGCAAGTAGCGCAATTAGCTCACGTCTGTCGGTTGTCAGGGCAAATGGGAAAAGTGCACAGGCACACGACGGCGGCCCGCACCCCAACCGTGCGAGAAATGAGCGGGAAGGGTAAACAGCAGTGTGCTGCCGTGGCCCCGGGGGCCATGTTTTCGCCGTCAGCCGTCCATCAAGGTTCTCACGCCCGCTCTCTGCACCCGCGCTGCCTAATTGGCTTTGAATTAGAGGAGCGCTGAGCACCAGCCAGCTAGAGCTGCTTCTGGGCACAGAGCACAGACTGCATCGTTCAGCATTAACGCGCCGGAAAGACACAAGCAGAACCCGGGCCACCTCTGAAATGGCCTCCTATGTAGCAAGTACCGCACTACACAGGAAATGTCCACATACTCCATGTAGCGTGGTGTAGTGAAAGTGCGAGTGAGTGTATAGATGTTGGCCAACAACATTCCTCTACACCCCAAGCTTGTATTGTCCTTATCACTATGTTAACCCGTGTTTCACTTTGAAGGATACCAGCATTAATTTTTCCAGGCCTACAAAACAAAGTGAACTAGAACAGGGAGACACTGTGGACTGATGGTTGTGTGGTTAGCAAACCGAACTGGGAAATTACCGTAGGAAATCTTCCACAAGGGGGCGGCGACACTGTGGTGTTTCGTATCCGTGACGATGTTCCCTTGTTTCCTGCCATCTAATGCCTTCTGATTGGCTGGTGTGCAGAACGGTTGCCTCACGACCTTTTATTCATCACAGTAACCATTGCTGGAGTTCGGCCTCCTCACTCTGAGAGCTGATTGGTCCTCTGACTAAAATGCAGTGGGTCTGATCCAAACGGCCTGATTAGCACATTTGTTAGACCCAGGCAGACACACAACGGCTGGGCTCTCAGATTCTCTGAGCAATCAAGCCGTGAAAGCCATTACAATGAAGGCCTGTCAGAAATGTTGCACTTAAGTTTATGAACGTGCCAAAGAAATATAATTTCAATATGTGGCAGTTGCGTTCACAGGAATGTAGTAGGCTAATTTTCATTAAAATCGTTTCTTTTTTTCTCTTTCTGTCTGTCTCGCCTTACTTAGAAAAGCAGTATTATGAATGATGTGAACAGCTGCTCGTGTGAGCTATTAAAGAGAAGATTTAAAAAACCTTTTATCCTATTTCAAGACACGATCACTAAATAGCACAATGTAGTGCAGCCTGTGGAACCTGTTACCACGTAAATCGTCATGGGGACTGTCACTCCAGGAGATACAATGGGTTTTCTGATTACTCTTCATTCGAGTTCTTTGGTCTGGTGTGGTGGCCGGCACACATGTTTACCACATGGGTTTGAAACCTGGTATAGCTTCTGTTACTATCTTAAGGTTTTGTCTTTGATCTGCATTGTAATACAGCTAAGTCCTAATCTCCTACACATAATCCTGGTCTCAACCTCATTGAACAAAATTTATTGTTTACACTCTTTTTGTTTTTTGAATGAAACCTGCATGTTGTGTAGAGAAAATGTCTTATAGAGACTGATAAGTCACAATTTTCCTGGTTTTTATGTTGACATCTGGTTTACTATGTTGGAATCTTTACTTTAATCTTGTTGGGCTTTTGGAGAGGTACTGAGGACCATTCAGGCAGAATGTTTTAATACTAACATTTAAACCTTGTCCAGTTGCCTTGCCTATTGGCCGAAAAGAAGACAAAGAAAAACATCTTTCCCCCATGAATCTTCAGAGGCATAATGAGGTCGCTGCTCCTGGAATCACCAACAAAAGCAACACTGAAGAATCTCCAGTGTGGTGAGAAGCCATGTGAACATGCCGTGTGCTGGTGTCCAGAGGAGGGGGGTGGGGGTAGGGGAGGGACGAGTGGTTCCCCAGTGACCTCGCAGGACTATGGGACAAACGGGGTGGGGGGGGGGGGCATCATCATTCAGCAGCTTTGATGTATATTTATTCACTGTATATACAGATATTTCTGACAGACAACATTCCAATCGTAATTAAGGAGAAGTGGGTCTTTAGCGCTGCACTTTCTATACTGCTGTGTTGGTTATAGAGGCTCCGCAAACCATTAAGGTTGTTCTGCCTTTCGCTCTGCGGTGGAACTCTGCACCAGGTCAAGACGCCATCACAAAACTCAAGGCCGCGTTTGACAAAAAGACATCAAGCAGATATTCGATTCTCCATGACAGCTAGGAAAATGTTGTTTTCTGGGCGACTGGAGGTGGAAGATCGCTGCGGACAATATATAGAGATGTTTGCTTGAAGGGGAGTGTGGGTAATGTCCATATTGATCCAGCACCTGACACACAAACAGTCAGGAAGACGGGTAATCACATACAACATGGCCAACCGCATACACACACCTCTAAACCCATTAAATATCTTGTAGAAGCAACCCCCCAAGATCTTTGAAATACCTCCTATCAGTCATTATCAACAATCTCAACATGCGTTCAGCCTAGGCTACCGGGCGGTGATAGCCCCCGCTTGCCGGGCTCTATCTGCCACAGCCGTAATGAAAGGCACAGGCGATACGGAGCTAATCTCCCACACACACAAAGAGGAGGTACACAGTCTGCTCCTCGGAGACACGCCCTCCATTCTCACGGTTTCCTCCTGGCCTTTTCTGGACCTGGCATGTCGCCATGGCAATGAGGGGTCAGGAGGAGGTGACGCTTCTCTTCCAGACCTAAATTGGTTGGGGGGGGGGGGGGGTTGTGGCGAGCGTGCTCTCCGGGGAACGCGTGTGCGACGGCGGAGAACGGGGCCATTAGTGCGACCGTGGCCACATTCGTACGACACGCCACCTTTGGCCTTGGCTCCATGTCCCCTGGGATCCCCAACCAGGGGACTGCCGTGTTCTCCTTGTTCTGACTCCTCATACAAAAGAAGCAGGTGACCAACGGCGGTTAGATAAGCCTGGCTCAGCTGCGGTGGGAGCTGGATCTTGAAGGCCTGAAGCCCTCTACAGCAGAGATATGGTTGTGGGGTGAACACCGTGTACACACAAAAACACACACGTTACCCAGGGGTAGTTACGAGAGAGCTGCAAAGCTATGTTGGATCCTGTACTGTCATTTGAAATAAATGCTACCTGCCCGCTCCTACAGGTGTGCACCTGCGCACACACCACAGTTCAGCCCATCACCTCACTGATGCTTGACATATCTTTCTCGAGCCTAAATTGGTTGGAATGTGTGTGGTGGAGGGGGTTGTGTATGTGTGTGTGTGTGTGTGTGAGAGAGAATGGCAGATGCAGGCTGCATCTGTGAGTTCCAGGGCTGTAAATGTGACTTTATAGTAACATTAGCATTAATTTGGCTGTGATGCACACATACACACACACACACAAATATATATAGGAGCTTGCCTTCAGAACTCTTCTAGATCTATAATATCTGTACGTTAAACTGTTATGTATACCTGTAACTTTTTAAAGCCCTTTACAATAATTTCAAAGAAATAAGAGATAACACGTTATTGATCCCAGATACCAGATCAGAAGTGCATGCAAATACACACACACACAAATACACGGCAGGGTGACACACCTTCTGGATCTGTGATATAAGACTGCACTTACGGGTCTGCTGGGGGGGCTGAGTGGCGTGTGTGATTGCACGGTGCCTCCGTCGCTGCTGTGGGCTGTTCTGCCTCAGACAGCCGTAATTACGTATAATAACAAATCCGCCTCGCAATCCTCACTGGCAGCAAATAAAAGCATCCAAACACACGGGCACTAACAATGCCATCCAGCGCGCATGCCGACTGCCGAGCCAACCGGGCATTCTCCTGCGGGAATAAGCAGGTGTGGCGAACGTTACATTTTGTTCCATTTAACGTGAAATTGGCTCTTAAAGGGTCGCGGTTACGCTAATGGACATCGGGCTCCGGAGCAAATGAACGAAGCACTTTTGGGGCGTGATGGGGCGGCTGCATAATGCAGCGCATTTAGCCTGAGAGGACAGAACGAATGTTGACAAGAACCCCCCCCCCCCCCCCCTACCCCCCCCCGGTGCTTGCCAACGTGGCGGTGCACTTTATGACTGGGGCTCAGGTTTGGTTCTCAGCTGTGCCATGTGCAGGCATGACCCCTGAGGATCTGAAGAGCTGTGCTCCTTGGGGAAACAGATGGCCGAAACATCCCTCCACATACGCGTCCAAAACTGCGCATTACGGGCGTGTGCTTCCAGAGCTGCTTGACCAGCGTCCTGCGGACGGGACTGGTGGTTCAGGACACCCACCTCACACCACGTCCCGCTACTGCTGGCTCCGGTTGTACTCTGTACTGGGAGTACGTCAGTAAACCAGGAGCTTCCTCATGGACTTCTGAAGCTTTGAGGAACCAGTCAAGTATTCATGCTTCTGAATATATGCTAAAGCAAATTAAATGCTAATTTACTGTATAAAATTAACTTAGAATGTGCTCATAATGGTGGAATATTTGCATTGCCATGTGCAGCATGCATAGACGTGAATAGAGCTGTTTGGTAAAGAAGGGACAATGTGAAACTAAATGTAGGCAAACAAAAAGACAGACAGAGAGAATCCAACTATTTGGAAGTAATCAGTCTAACTGCCTGTGAAAAGCCCCTCACAGGGTTTGGCACTATTACAGGAGAGACACTCGAGACCTTTCCACTGAGAACGTCACCCACACACTAGAACTTACATGTTTGCATTTATGCAAATGCATAAATGCATAAAAGACTAAAGACAAGAACTGCCGGAAACCTTATAATTATGGTAATGAAGGAATGTTATTGTTGTGACTTCTACCAACATACCAATTGTGTTTTGCATTTTTTTCAATCACTGGCTTACAACCCCAGTGCTTAACTGAGTCAGAACAATACAACAATAATTAGCTGTTAAATGTCTCAAGTATGAATATTTTATTAATCATCAGGACACATGCTGACTGATTCTCTCTGGGGCTGTGTGGCTGTGTGGATCATAACCATAAACTCTAAAACTAATATTAAGCTTGGATTATTATCAAAGTCAATTTTCACTAAGCAGTCTGACATATGAAGATTCAATATTGCACTCTTCACAGTTTGACACTTTATCCCTCTGACGTTGAGGGTCCTAAGAGTGAAAATACAGAAGAGAAGAGACGTGTTGAAGCAAACAGCGGAGGGCTGGAATATTTGTTCCCTTCACTGACATGTAAAAAGTGAAGAGTACAATTGTGTGTGTGTGTTCATGTCCATGTGTCGTGTGTGTGTGTGTGTTTATATCCGTATGTATGTGTCATGTTTCGTTTGTGTGTGTGTTTATATCCGTGTGTATGTGTCATGTTTCGTTTGTGTGTGTGTTTATATCCGTATGTATGTGTCATGTTTTGTTTGTGTGTGTTTATATCCGTGTGTATGCGTGATATAAACGTGTATGCGTGAGTGTGTTTGTTTTTGTGCATTTACATGGTCCTGACATGATTGTTTTTAAAAGCTAGATATGTGTTATCAGTTACTGAGGCAGATTGAGGTTTACAGTTAGGTTTAGTCAATTCCTATTACATGAAGATAGTTACATACATATAAAACATTTGTATTTATGGCCCCTCCTGGTACAAAAGCAAGGTGTGTAGGAGGTGTACAGACTGGTAGCCCCGTGCGGCTCTGATGGATTTCACAAGGGAAGCATGTTCCCAACACTTTACCGTTTAGAAAACCTTGACATTCAATGATCACAAACTGTATTTTTACAAATCACTGGAACATCCTGTCCTTGCTGCTTGAAGTCATACGGAAACCTGCACTGACGTGTGATACCCAGGCCAGCTGTAGCATCTGAGGGGAACTGACTGCTTTGCCAAAATCACCTGTAGTTTCCCTCCCAGTCCTGAATCCTGCTAAATGTCCTGCAGTTCCCCTCCCAGTCCTGAATCCTGCTAAATGTCCTGCAGTTCCCCTCCCAGTCCTGAATCCTGCTAAATGTCCTGCAGTTCCCCTCCCAGTCCTGAATCCTGCTAAATGTCCTGCAGTTCCCCTCCCAGTCCTGAATCCTGCTAAATGTCCTGCAGTTCCCCTCCCAGTCCTGAATCCTGCAAATCACCTGTAGTTCCCCTCCCAGTCCTGAATCCTGCTAAATGTCCTGCAGTTCCCCTCCCAGTCCTGAATCCTGCAAATCCCCTGTAGTTCCCCTACCAGTCCTGAATCCTGCTAAATATCCAGTAGTTCCCCTCCCAGTCCTGAATCCTGCTAAATGTCCTGCAGTTCCCCTCCCAGTCCTGAATCCTGCTAAATGTCCTGCAGTTCCCCTCCCAGTCCTGAATCCTGCAAATCACCTGCAGTTCCCCTCCCAGTCCTGAATCCTGCTAAATGTCCTGCAGTTCCCCTCCCAGTCCTGAATCCTGCTAAATGTCCTGCAGTTCCCCTCCCAGTCCTGAATCCTGCTAAATGTCTTGCAGTTCCCCTCCCAGTCCTGAATCCTGCTAAATGTCCTGCAGTTCCCCTCCCAGTCCTGAATCCTGCTAAATGTCCTGCAGTTCCCCTCCCAGTCCTGAATCCTGCAAATCACCTGCAGTTCCCCTCCCAGTCCTGAATCCTTCTAAATGTCCTGCAGTTCCCCTCCCAGTCCTGAATCCTGCTAAATGTCCTGCAGTTCCCCTCCCAGTCCTGAATCCTGCAAATCACCTGCAGTTCCCCTCCCAGTCCTGAATCCTGCTAAATGTCCTGCAGTTCCCCTCCCAGTCCTGAATCCTGCTAAATGTCCTGCAGTTCCCCTCCCAGTCCTGAATCCTGCTAAATGTCCTGCAGTTCCCCTCCCAGTCCTAAATCCTGCAAATCACCTGTAGTTCCCCTACCAGTCCTGAATCCTGCTAAATATCCAGTAGTTCCCTTCCCAGTCCTGAATCCTGCTAAATGTCCTGCAGATCCGCTCTGCCACCCCTTGCTGTCATAAAGTTGCTGCGTAGAAGCTAAAACCAAACACAAGATGTTAGCGTCTTGAAGGAGCACCCATGGAGTCTGAGGCGTGACGCCGTGTGCAGCGTGTTTGGGCAGGAAGACAATTAAAGAGCAGATCGGAATCTCTCTCTCTTCCACTCACTCGCCCTGGTTTTCTGTTTTCTGTCTTTTAGTCTCACCATCAGTCTAATTCTTATTGAAAGGAGGCCGATTGGCAGGTGGAGAGAGATGGTGTTTAGTGAAGAGACTCTAATTGCACCACCAGGGGGAGGAGAGGACATCAATCAGCTATGCTTTTCCCTCCATCAGTCAAACTGAAGTGAGGTGCGTATAGTGTGAACAGCTGTGGACTCTAATCTGAATTAATAGGTCTCTGAGCGGACAAAAGGGCAGCCATTTTGATTTATGTGAGGCTTTTCGATAAATCTATTTCGCCGACACACAAAGACATGTTTTATATGCATACTTGTGTGTCTATATGTATTCTGTTTGCCTTAATGGTACGCAACAGCTTCCTGCTACGATATTAAAATGACTGCACACACACACACACACACACACACACACACACACACACACACACACACACACACACACACACACACACATATATATATATATATATATATATATATATATATATATAGTTATTGAACAGTTATTGAAGTCATACAATGTCATGGGTTTTACATATTCAGAGGAAGACAGACATGCAGACAGACGGGCAGACAGACAAGCAGAAGACAGACAGGCAGACATACAGGCAGACAGACAGGCAGACAGACAGACAGGCATAGGTGACTGAGAGAAGCAGCCTCAGAGACTGTGTGTGGAGTCATGGTTCCTGCTCATTTTAAGTGCTCTAACAAAACCGCATGTCCAACCGTGATTTATAAGAAGGTGACTTACCAATTGCACTCTTAATTTCAGCCATTGATTCCAGACACGTGAAACAGTGTTACTGGAAGAAGCTGAACTCGAGAATGAATAATACAAATTTCCACTGAATTCTTAATGAATTCCCACTAAGGGAGCCACTGTAGTAACATATGAATATAACGTTGATATAGCACTACACCTGTGTAAAAACTGTGAAGATCATCTAAGCCCCTGTTCCATATGTAACCTCCTGTTTTTAAGATGTTTAATTGCGTGTCCAGAATGTAAGAGTAAATTCACGTAAGAATTCACGTACGTAAATTCTCATGATTAGTTGAGAATCACACGGGGTTCACGTATGAAAATGTTTAAAGGTCAAAACCTTAAAGGTTTTTTTCACTGGTGTTCTTAGCCTGGCAGACATATATAAGACATAATATCGCACATATATAAGTTGTAAAAGCTACCTGTAAATACGGTTTACACGAGACACCAAATGTTAGCACACTTAAGTAAAGCAGACTAAAGTTTGTTAGAGTAGTCCTTCTGTCTCCTCATCCCCACATGAAGAAAGAAGCTTCGTGCTGCCTATATGCACGACATCCTGCACGTACCTGCACATATAAGATATGCTGCATAAAACAAATTACATGCAACACATATATTCACAAACTCTCCATGGAAATACGCGCAACATTTAATTGCTGTCAATAAATAATTTCATAAAAGTTTAAACGTGTCGTGGGTGTCAGTGGGGATATTTCATCAGCGATTTCATTAGCCAACAGCGCAAACTTACCTTACGATGACTGGGACGTTGTGGGGCACATTCACAGTCAAAACAGGTTCGGCTTGTCGTCAGTGTAAAACAGCCTCACACCACACTCACTTTGTCACTGTAGTACTGACACCTTCATCTGCGGGACGCGCGGGGCAGGACTGCGCGAGCGATCCGCTACACCGCCGCACAGCATCTCGTATCCAGGTAACCGAGCGCCCGTGCATGGGCTGTGAGCTAGGTGTGCGAGCATGTGTGTGCGCGCGCGCACCCGGAGAGGCTGCTGTAACTAAGGAGAGCAGAGTCGTCTGATCACTATAGTAACAATTTGTCCCCGGTCACGCCATCCTAAAGTTGGCACAACAATTTGAATTAAGATCTGATGCAGATTAATAAATGGTGATTTTTGGTTTGAAAGATGAGTAGATGAAGATTCTGACTACAACACTCAAATCCACAGATTTATAAGGCTGCTACAAAAGTGACATTTGGATGAAGAGAACAGCCATCACTGCTGATAGATTCGGCCATTTGTTTATGGAATTGTGGCTCATGTATCTATCTGTTCTTGATCAATTCTCGTGTTGCTCTGACATTCAGTGCCTCCCTGAAACAACCCCCCGCCCACAGGTGTGTGTGTGTGTGTGTAATTACCATTTTGGCCACTGGCTGGGAAGTGACTCCGTTCTTTGCTGAAGGTTTGAAGGTGTGAAAACAGCCATCAACAGATCAATCCCTCATCAGTCCAGCCACGGGGCAGTGTCCAAGTCTTCTACAGCTTCATTCTGGCCCTCTCATCTACCCACCATGGACACTTTGTCCTTTTAGAGTCTCCTGTCTCTGGCCTTCTTGATTTGAGACCCTCATCCCTCTGTTCCAGTCATTTGTCTTTGTCGTTTATCCTCTCTCCATTGTAAGCCTCTCACTGTCTATCCTTTCATCTCTCTCTCTCTCTCTCTCTCTCTATCTATCTCTTTCTATCTCTCTTGTGCTCTCTCTCTCTGTCTTTCACTCTGTCTCTGTTTCTCTCTCTTTCTCTGTCTCTCTCAATTTTCACTTTTAATTTTAAATTAGTTTTATTGCAATGATGAAATGATGAACAGAGCACTAAACAGCTGTATATACAGTGTATATATACAGTTGTGATCAAATTTATTCAACCCCCACTGAAATAAAGTGTTTTGGCCAGTTTGACATTGATTTTGATCATTTCAGTCATCTTCTTTACAATTATATCAAAGAGGCTGTAACGATCTGCGCTGGGCAGAACATGGAGACGGACACAAACGCGGAGGAGAGCGAGATTTAATACAGGAAATTCCAAAAGCAGAGTCGTAGTGGCAGGCAGGGGTCATAACGGGAAGGCAGTCCATACAAGAAATAACAACAGACATACTCGGACAGATAAACCAAACACGACGGGGATACACGGAACAGGCAGGAATGCAGGCAGCGGAAACAATACTCACAACCAACAGGCAACAAAGCACAAGGCACGAAGTAGACAAAATCACGGATAACTAGACTAGGGAAATACTGGGACTTAAATACATAGAACTGAAACAAGGAACAGGTGATAACAATGACACTGGGGCGTGGCAACAAACAAGGAATAAACGCGACAAACGAGCAGGGCGGGACAAACAGGCAGGGAACACGGACATGAGGGAACCCAGAGTGACAGCTACGAGAGGGGGCGTTGCACTACGTGACAGAACCCCCCCTCAAAGCGTGCCACTCCGGGGCACGCAAGGGCAGACAGGACAGGGACACCGACTAGGACAGGACAGGGAACTACGGCACACGGCGAGGGACAGGAACAGCAGACACAGGACAGACCAGAGGACATGGGACCTGGGGCATGGCAGGGACAAAGACAGGGGACATGGAGACTGGCCAAGAGCTGGACAGGGACACGGCATGACACGGGACACAGGGAGACCGGACAGGGCCAGGGCGAGGCACAGGATCAGGGCCGGACAGGACAGGACCGGGGACAGACACTGGAGTGGGGCCAGGGGACAGGGCAGAGGTAAACACTGAGGTGAAGACAGCATGGACCACAGAGACAGGCACGGGCACAAAGCGGGTCGTGACTTGGGGAACAGACACGGGGACAGGGACCTGGAGGAACTGACCAGACGCAAACACAGGGACGGGTACAAGGACACGAACAGGCACACACACAGGAACTGGGACCAACACAAATCCAGGGACAGAACACGGGAGCAAGGGGAACACGGGTACAGAGGCAGGTGTACAGGGCAGAGCAGAGGGCACATAATGTCCGGGCCCAATAGAGGGCAGCACAGTCTCTGGGGACACAGGCGCGGCCGGGCGGCGGGCAGCGGGCACAGGCGCGGCCGGGCGGCGGGCAACGGGCACAGGCGCGGCCGGGCGGCGGGCAGCGGGCACAGGCGGAGCCGGGCGGCGGCCAGCGGGCACAGGCGGAGCCGGGCGGCGGCCAGCGGGCACAGGCGGAGCCGGGCGGCGGGCAGCGGGCACAGGCGGAGCCGGGCGGCGGGCAACGGGCACAGGCGGAGCCGGGCGGCGGGCAACGGGCACAGGCGCGGCCGGGCGGCGGGCAACGGGCACAGGCGCGGCCGGGCGGCGGGCAGCGGGCACAGGCGCGGCCGGGCGGCGGGCAGCGGGCACAGGCGGAGCCGGGCGGCGGGCAGCGGGCACAGGCGGAGCCGGGCGGCGGGCAGCGGGAACAGGCAGGGTCCGCTGGCGGGCAGCGGGAACAGGCAGGGTCCGCTGGCGGGCAGCGGGAACAGGCAGGGTCCGCTGGCGGGCAGCGGGAACAGGCAGGGTCCGCTGGCGGGCAGCGGGGACAGGAACCGGCGTGGACGACCCCTCCTGGGTCGCGGGGACAGGAACCGGCGTGGACGACCCCTCCTGGGTCGCGGGGACAGGAACCGGCGTGGACGACCCCTCCTGGGTCGCGGGGACAGGAACCGGCGTGGACGACCCCTCCTGGGTCGCGGGGACAGGAACCGGCACGGACTGCCTACGGGCAGCGGGGACAGGAACCGGCACGGACTGCCTACGGGCAGCGGGGACAGGAACCGGCGGTGAGGAGATGCACTCGGGGGGCGGAGCCGCCATACTGACGTCCTCGGGGGGCGTGTACGCCAAGCCGACGTCCTCGGGGGGCGTGTACGCCAAGCCGACGTCCTCGGGGGGCGTGTACGCCAAGCCGACGTCCTCGGGGGGCGTGTACGCCAAGCCGACGTCCTCGGGGGGCGTGTACGCCAAGCCGACGTCCTCGGGGGGCGTGTACGCCAAGCCGACGTCCTCGGGGGGCGTGTACGCCAAGCCGACGTCCTCGGGGGGCGTGTACGCCAAGCCGACGTCCTCGGGGGGCGTGTACGCCAAGCCGACGTCCTCGGGGGGCGTGTACGCCAAGCCGACGTCCTCGGGGGGCGGAGCCGCCAAGCCGACGTCCTCGGGGGGCGGAGCCACCATACTGACGTCATCGGGGGGCGTGTCCGCCAAGCCGACGTGGCTTGTACTCCCCCCCAAAAAATACATGGGGGTGTCCTGTGGAGTAGCCGGCGGGATCAGCGGTGTTAGGTCCTCCTCCTCAGTGTCCGGGTTGAGCCTGGAAGAACACACAGACACACACGCCCCTCGGTGGCTCTCTCTGCGATGGCTCCGCCTCCTCTGAGGCGTCGGGAGCTCGCAGCAGCCATTGAGAGCCGACCGAGGGGTAAGCCAAAGCTCGTCTGTGCATTCCCTCCGTCTGCCCGCTGCTTGTACCACAGGTTGCTCACCCCTGTGGCGTTCGTCAAGCAGGGCAGACTCACAGCGCTCAAAAGGAGTCTCGCCGCGAAAGCCAGTAGTGAGAGACTGCGCTTTCTTCGGTCTGCGACGAGACTTCCTTGTTCCCACAGCGCCAGGGGTATTCCTGTCTCCGGCTCGTTCGCGCTGTAACACATGAGAGTTAAACTGCACGGAAGCAGCCAACAACTCGCTACAGCGACTAAACTCACCGGAGTCTCGCTCTCTCGCTGTGTCCTCGTTTGATCCGTGATTATGTAACGATCTGCGCTGGGCAGAACATGGAGACGGACACAAACGCGGAGGAGAGCGAGATTTAATACAGGAAATTCCAAAAGCAGAGTCGTAGTGGCAGGCAGGGGTCATAACGGGAAGGCAGTCCATACAAGAAATAACAACAGACATACTCGGACAGATAAACCAAACACGACGGGGATACACGGAACAGGCAGGAATGCAGGCAGCGGAAACAATACTCACAACCAACAGGCAACAAAGCACAAGGCACGAAGTAGACAAAATCACGGATAACTAGACTAGGGAAATACTGGGACTTAAATACATAGAACTGAAACAAGGAACAGGTGATAACAATGACACTGGGGCGTGGCAACAAACAAGGAATAAACGCGACAAACGAGCAGGGCGGGACAAACAGGCAGGGAACACGGACATGAGGGAACCCAGAGTGACAGCTACGAGAGGGGGCGTTGCACTACGTGACAGAGGCACTTATAAATTAGACAAACATAACATAATATTTATGATGGAATAACCACAAATGTCTTTACTGTGCTCACATCATTATCAGTTTTATTCAACCCCCTAGTGACATTATTTTTTAGTACTTAGTACAACATCCTTTTCCAGTTATGACAGCTTTCAAGCGTGAAGCATAGCTTGACACAAGTGTCTTGCAGCGACCTATGGGTATCTTAGCCCATTCTTCATGGGCAAAAGCCTCCAGTTCAGTCACATTCTTAGGCTTGCGCACTGCAACTGCCTTCTTTAGGTCCCACCAGAGGTTCTCAATTGGATTTAAGTCTGGTGATTGCGATGGCCACTCTAGAATGTTCCAGCCTTTCATGTTCAACCATGCTCTAGTGGACTTGGATGTGTTCTTTCGGATCATTGTCCTGTTGGAAGGTCCAACGTCTCCCAAGCCGCAGGTTTGTGACTGACTCCATCACATTTTCCTCCAAGATCTCCTGGTACTGAAGGGAATTCATGGTACCCTGCACACGTTGAAGCTTTCCTGTACCATTAGAAGCAAAACAGCCCCAAAGCATAATTGACCCCCCGCCATGCTTCACAGTAGGCAAGGTGTTCTTTTGTTCATAAGCCTGGTTCTTCCTTCTCCAAACATAGCGCTGGTCCATTGTCCCAAACAGTTCTAATTTAGTTTCATCTGACCACAGTACACTGTTCCAAAACCTTTGTGGCTTGTCCACATGACTTTTGGCATACTGCAGTCGACTTTTCTTGTTCTTTGGAGTCAGCAAGGGGGTGCGTCTGGGCGTTCTGGCATGGAGGTCTTCGTTATGCAGTGCGCGCCTTATTGTCCGAGCTGAAACTTCAGTGCCCACATCTGACAGGTCTTTTTTCAGTTCCTTAGCAGTCACGCGGGGATTTTTCTCCACATTACGCTTCAGGTAGCGCACAGCAGTCGCGGTCAGGATCTTCTTTCTGCCACGACCAGGTAACGTTTCCACTGTGCCCTTTAACTTGAACTTGCGAATGATACTTCCGATAGTGTCTCTTGGAATATTTAACAACTTTGCAATCTTTTTATATCCATTGCCATTCTTGTGAAGAGCAATAACCTCTTCTCTTGTCTTCTGGGACCATTCTCTTGCCTTCACCATGCTTGGAAACACACCAGTAGATGTCTAGAAGGAGCTGAGTATCACAGTCCTTTTAAATCTGCCTAATTGGTGCTTATCATGCTTGATTGCTGCTCGTTGACATCCACAGATGTTTTCAATACCTGATGGAAAACACTGGAATGAACCTCTGTTCTTAGGAGTGGTAGTCGTAAAGGGGTTGAATAATTGTGTCAATGAAGAAATCACAAAAAGGCCATTTAATACTTTATGACAAAAAAAATTGATGCTATCTTAGTTGCATTTAGTTCTTTAACAAGTCCTTGTAAGATTTCATTATGAACACAATTACAAATGTGCACTGAATTCCATAAAACCCTTCGCAGCATTGGGGGTTGAATAAATTTGATCACAACTGTATATACTGCAATGGTAGTCTGGGAAGTGTAGTTCTGTCACCACAGCTATACCACAGTGGGTGCAGAGGCGTTGTTTGGGCGTCCAGGTGTGTCTGCCAGTCTGTATTGCCAGACTGTGGTTACCCTTCTCAGGGTCCTTCTCTGTTTGTTATTAGTCACTGTGCTTTGATCACCAGCCCCTGTTTCAGTCTAGTGATTCGGGTAGTTTTCTGGGGTTTGATTAGTGTGGGCTGAATTCTCACGAGTGCCATAGTCCTGATGTTGTCTGTCTGGTGTGTTAGTGCTGTTAGCTGGGATTGCTGTTTTTAAGTGAGTCCAGAATGTGATGGCTGTGTTGTCAGTGTGGAGTAATAGAGGGTGAAGGCCTAATTCAGCCATGCATGCATCACTGATGAGCAACTCTGGATTCTCCACATACTCTTACAGAACTCTCTGTCTTACTCTCTGTGCAGGGTTTCAATTGGGTGTTTGTTTTGCTTTTCAAATGGACAGATTATTGGATCTCAGACCTTATTGCAGTGGCTTCTATAATTGGAGCATTTTGATCCAGATTCCAATTGGTAATTCATATTTCAACCCCTCCTTGGTTTCTCTCAAATTGTTCACAGTCAAGATGAAATTACCCAATTAACAGATTTTCAACCCGAGATATGTATATTTAGTGATGCTGGATTTTGTTTGTTGCAATGGTGATTTTCTATTTATTTCCCTGACACCTTGATTTGTTCTCTGGAATGTTTGCATTTGGAGGTTTTGAGGTTGAATAATCAGGGACCAGGTCGAGGAGAACAGGTTTACTGTGTCCAGGTTCTGCTGTAGGTCCTGGAAACAAATAAAACAGATCATCTGCACCTCTCTCTCTCTCTCTCTCTCTCTCTCTGGAGAAACATTAGAAATAAAGTTCAATACTGCATGTGCTTATTTTGATAATTTTATTGAACTATCCGAAATGATAATTTTTTATCCGAAATGATAAAATTTTTTAATTTTTTTGGTGTCGCCACTAAAATGAGTGTCACGGTAGGCCGGTCCAGCGCCACAGGGGAGCCGCCCACTTCACAACACTCCACCTCCTGTTTCCTCCCATGGTCTCCATCCTCTGCCTACTGATTCACTCTCATCAGTACACACACCTGTTCCTCATTCCCTTCACCTCTTTATAAGCCCACAGGTCCCACTACACGCCGCTGTGCCTTGCTTGCGCCTACCCGGACCTGCTGCTGTTTGCTGACGTCACACGCTACCCCCTAGACCAAGTTAGAAATTACTCTCGTCAGAGTTTTGAGCGCTCTACGCTCCTCTGATTTCACGTATGACTATTTGTTTTGAGCTGTGCTGTGTCTATGACGGAAGTGGACATTAAAGTCCACCCAGCACAACCTCCTGTGTCTGCTGCTTCTGTCACCACGTTCAAAGGAGAACTTCACTGTAGATCATTGAGGCCGATATAAAAGAACACAGATAAAGACTGATTCAAAAACCAGGCTGCCTGCAGATTCTCTGTTGTTAATCCTGGCTGGTTGAAGCTTCTGAGCTTCCTGCTTTCTCTTCACTTCCTCTTCTCCTACTTCCTCTGCCAACCTCGCTCGTAAATGCGGAGTGACTTCTAACTGACATCGGCCTGTCTAGCCCCTTCTTCACGCTGCTCTAGTCCTTGAGACCCCATTTACTGTAAACAGAACTTAGTTCTGCTTCAGACCCGGTGCACACGAGTCATGTGCACTGCGTCCAGGAGATTCAGTGTTAATGTGTGTGCGTGAGTGTTTATGCGTGTGTATCTATGTGTGCGTGGGTGTTTATGCGTGCATTTATGTCTTTATGGGTGATTAGGTGTGTGCTTGTGTGTGGCTGTTTATGTGTGTGTGCCTGGGTGTGTATGCGTGTGTGTGGGTGTTTTTGCATGTGCTGTACATGCGTTCATTAGATGTGCTGCAGAACACTCGAGATTCCAAACCCGTTCCACGCTGTGCGTGAACCAGTACTGCCCAGGGTCAGCACACCCAGCCTAATTGAACAAACTCCTGCCTCATGTTGGAGCTACAGTGTAAGCATTTAGCTTGGACCCTGATCACCATGACTTAAAGGTAAAGGCCTAATGACTTCACATTGAAAAACGACCACAGGCCTGACTCATAAATGAATCACTTAAACGCTGGAACACAGTTCGTGTTTAGTGTAGAAGGAGAGAACATTTAGTCTTAAAATAAACGAACAAAGTAAAAACATCTCCACTTCATCCTTTTCATTCATTCATCCTCATCCCCTTTGCTGTCTGCCTGCCTGACTGTCTGTCTGCCTGTCTGTCTGCTTATCTGTCTGTCTGTCTTCTTCTCTGTCTTCATATTCGTGTTGGATCTCTTAAAACTGCTAATGAGCTCTTGTTCCTCCTAAACTCCTCCACCCTGATCTTTCTTCTGGTGTGATGGTGAGGAGGGCTGAGTAGAGACATGTTGGTAATGTGGGCTTCATTTGTTCACACATTACCTTCCCCCTCCCCAATCTACCACCTCCTCACACACACACCACACTCTTGCTGTTTCTAGCTGACACACGCGCACACCCACACACACACACACACTTTCTCTCTCTCTGTTAAACACATACACATATACTCACATACAGTTTTTAGATTTCTGTCCCATGCTTGCTTACTCTTCTCAGCATTTCACTCTCTCTCTCTTTTCTCTCTCTCTCTCTCTCTCTCTCTCTGAGATCTGTTATGTCGTGTGCATGTTTAGAGCAGATAACTACGTTAATGACCTGGTCCGCCTCAGTTGCACACACTGCCAGCTACTGCAGACGAGCTCTTGAGCACAGTGGCACTGTGAGATAGTGCTGATGGAGCGGAGCAACAGTACCCTGGACTCAAACAGCCCATGTATATCTACAAATACCACAGGCTAATATCTAGGAATACCAGTGTAAACGCCAGTGCCCATATCCTTATAATGAACTGATGCAATACATTTGAACTATGATTGATATTATCACAACACAACAAGTGCACAGATGTCAGGTGCTGAAACGCCCGCTTCAAGCCCCACGTGGTTCCAAAGAAAGAAAAAAAAAACTGTGACAAACTCAGCACAGCGCTGCCTGGTAGATTTTATTTTATGACAGAGATGAATTCTGTATTAGCACTGCATGCCAAGGTTATCTAAACAACAATCTCCTTCTCTCCTTACAACAGTGCCACGCAAATATTATTTTGACAGGCAGCTTGCAGCCAGGAAGTCTCTTCACGAGTGGCTTTGAGCTCCTTCACTGTGTGCTCTCCTGTGTTCTGCTGATGGGGTTTCGAAAGCTTTGGTGGATTGGTGCTCTAAATGTGTTTTCAATTGTAGTTGTCCAGCCGGCGGCTACATGTTCAGATCTTCGTTTATTATTGAGGCGCTGCTTGCGTGCTCCATGTACTGGCTTTTGGGCTAATGATATTAGATTAATAATACAGATTATCTCAAACTTCCAGGCCATTAGGTGTCAGTATAATCCACACATTCTTTAAGCTACTCTGTTAAGTTACTCTCCTACATATGATAATCAAATATTCAAGTATGCCCTTCTAATTTTTATAAGGGCTTCTAACAATTCATGCTGTTTGCAATCTTCCTTGATTCCGGTCTTCAACCGTTTCCCGTAGAGATGTGCCATTTGCCGAGGCCAAGAATTTATGAAAGAGCTTCCAAACTCTGTTACTGAGGACGTCGTTACTGAAGCCAATATCCTGACTGGCGCACATAATCACTTCAGATTATGTGGCTTCTGTCTCCTTTCCTGTTATTCCCTCTCTCTCTCTCTCTCTCTCTCTCT
Organism: Brachyhypopomus gauderio; assembly: GCF_052324685.1. Classification (NCBI taxonomy): domain Eukaryota; kingdom Metazoa; phylum Chordata; class Actinopteri; order Gymnotiformes; family Hypopomidae; genus Brachyhypopomus; species Brachyhypopomus gauderio. The sequence continues at coordinate 24,425,130 of NC_135218.1, read as the reverse complement.
CTCTCTCACACACACACACACACACACACGCACGCACACACACACTCACAGATTTGGAGATTGCTGATAGCTACTGAGGCGTGATTTTAATATAACCCACTTGTTGGGCTAAGCAGCACCGCCGTAGATGCCCAACAGGTGAGTGTTTGCAGAGGCTCTGCCGTCTGGAGCAGGAAGGGCTCACCTGCCACTCAGCTGAGACCTGTTGGGGAAACACCTTCATTACATCGATTCAGTCCAAGTGCTTCACAGTCGTGTGTGATGTTCAGTGATGTCAGTAACGCGTTACTCTAATCTTACCACATTATACGAGTAATATAACGCGCTACTATTTCCAATCCAGTAATCAGATTGAAGTTACTTATCCAAATAACTGTGCGTTACTATTTTTATTTTCCCTAGTAAAAATATATATTTTTGCTTTCTTCTTGGCTCAGTTCTACTTTTGCGTCTGACCGTAGCGCTCGACTCCGCACGCTGCGCGTGAACCTGTGAGAGCGCGTGCACGTTTTACAAGTCATTCTGTGCAGTGTCCTCCCGTAACGATATGTGGTAGTATAAAGAAACACCCCTCAAAAACAGGGGAAGGAACATTTACCTGAAGAATTTTAATGTTGCACTGTGTTCCACGTTTGAAAAGTGCTGGAATTTTGACTAACGTCGCCTACTTTAAAAAGCTTTAAATTGTAATGGTATTTCGTTTCACAACAAGTAGCTGTCTGACTGAACAGTTCGCTTGTATTACGTTTACAAATAAATGTACAAATAATACCGCGCAGCTACACAAACGTAATGTCAGGAGATACTGTAGCGACTACTACTGCTCACGGTGAATTCACTAACGGACATTTGGCCACTCAAGGAGTCTGGCCCTTTAAGTGACACTGGGGGGGCGGGGCCTGCACGCACCAGGGTTGCGTTATCAATAAAGTTTCCCTCCTCGGGATTTTTGGATTAAGCAGTTTCTGCCTCGGTTACCGAACCTGCTTCAGTACATTGTTACTGTTAAAAATGCACTTCCAATAAAGTGAGTATTGGAAAAATTTATTTTGCTGCTGAATGTAACTACTAAAGTAACTTGTAATCTAACGTAGTTACTTTTAAAATCAAGTAATCAGTAACGTAACTAAGTTACTTTTAAAAGGAGTAATCAGTAATCGGATTACTTTTTCAAGGTAACTTAGCCATCACTGGTGATGTTTGGTTTTTATATTCGCTACCAGCTCATTCCTCCATCTTGACACAAACAAGCAGAGATTTTTAAAGATGTATATCCTTAAAGGCCCCACTCTCTCTAATTATGCACAGACTGCCTCCATTACCTCGTATTTTACTAATAAACAAAACCTGATCTTAGTTTACAAAGGTACTAAATGATGATATAAAACAGTACCAAAATGTTGCCTTTAATGATCAATACACAAACTAATTTCTCCGAAAGCAAATCTTTAAACTTACAAGCCCCCCCTCACATCTGTGGGCCTGCACATCCGGAGTAGCATCTTCCCAACAGCCGTTGAATTTAAAATGCAATTAGGTTAAGACGTCCTCTCCACGAGACGATCCTGGTTTGGATCCATGCTGTTTCCTGCTTCGCTCCACAGGAAGTCTTCCACGACATCTCCACATTTTGTTTGCACCTCTCTCCACCTGAGATTGGTTCTTTAATAATCTGCCGCACGCTTTCATCTGGGAGGACCCCGATTTCAATCCGAGAATGGTTGCCATGGCGACTTAGCAGTTTTACGAGGATTAATGCAACAGAAAGCTTGCAGGAGAACAAGCGGAATGGAGCACGTTGGAGCGGTCGCCTTGGTCGAGAATATAATATATAGGATAATTTTAGTCACTTGTGTTGGTAAACTTGATTGATGCCTTTTTGTTTATACGCATGGATGTGGTTCTGAAGAAACAGCTGGTCCAGTGTGTCTTTAAATGTCTAGACAGGCCGCACACACGTCAGATCACCTGTCTGGATTTTTATCAGCCTTTAAAACATAGGATTAACTTTGAGAATCAGCTATTTCACGGAGTCCCCAGTATCAGTTAAGCCCATAACATCTTATTCTGAGTTGTAGTAGTTTTCTTACTAATACAGAATGTAATCAAATGACCTTTCTGTCAATCAAATGACCTTTTCTGATCATTATTGGTGTTATAGATCCACAAGTATTAATTTTCTTTTCTACCTTATTAGCACTTTGAAAACATCTTGAAATGCTCTTATTACACAAGGGGATTGTGTGTTTATAAGTTATTTTTGGATTTTATTCATCCTGTGCAATTCTTTCTGATGTGCAAGTTAATTAGGTCATGCTCCAGAAATACCTTGTTGTAGATATGGATGCAAGACTGTCATGGAAGGTTCACACTGATTTTATTTGCAGTAAAGGTACAGAAACATATTCACTTTGAGAGATGGACTGATACCTTTAAGGTTTAATAACCAGGTTGTATTACTGTTTAAATCTTCTGTAATGCAGTGTTGTGCACTACTGTACTACAACATGGCACCACTTTCTCTCATTGAACCCGAGAAGCAAAATGTTTAGACTGCTGTGAATCTGCTACAAGTGAGTCAACATCAACACGTGAGTCAACATTGACATGTGAGTCAACCTCGACACGTGAGTCAACCTCAACACGTGAGTCAACATCAACACTTGAGTCAACATCAACACGTGAGTCAACCTCAACACTTGAGTCAACATCAACACTTGAGTCAACCTCAACACGTGAGTCAACCTCAACACGTGAGTCAACCTCAACAAGTGAGTCAACCTCGACACGTGAGTCACCATCAACACGTGAGTCAACCTCGACACGTGAGTCAACCTCAACACGTGAGTCAACCTCAACACGTGAGTCAACATCAACACGTGAGTCAACATTAACACATTAGTCAACATCAACAAGTGAATCAACATCAACACTTGAGTCAACATCAGCACGTGAGTCAACATCAACACGAGTCAAATTCAACACGTGAGTCAACCTCAACACGTGAGTCAACCTCAACACGTGAGTCAACATCAACACGTGAGTCAACCTCAGCACTTGAGTCAACCTCGACACGTGAGTCAACCTCGACACGTGAGTCAACATTAACACATTAGTCAACATCAACAAGTGAATCAACATCAACACTTGAGTCAACATCAACACGAGTCAAATTCAACACGTGAGTCAAATTCAACACGTGAGTCAACCTCAACACATGAGTCAACCTCAACATGTGAGTCAACCTCAACAAGTGAGTCAACATCAACAAGTGAGTCAACATCAACACGTGAGTCAACATCAGCACGTGAGTCAACATCAACACGTGAGTCAACATCAACTCGAGTCAAATTCAACACGTGAGTCAACCTCAACACGTGAGTCAACCTCCACACGTAAGTCAACATCAACAAGTGAGTCAACATCAACACTTGAGTCAAAATCAACACGTGAGTCAACATCAACACGTGAGTCAACATCAACACGTGAGTCAACATCGACACGTGAGTCAACATCAACAAGTGAGTCAACATCAACACTTGAGTCAACATCAACAAGTGAGTCAACATCAACAAGTGAGTCAACATTAACACATTAGTTAACATCAACAAGTGAGTCAACATTAACAAGTGTGTCAACCTCAACACGTGAGTCAACATTAACACGAGTCAAACTCAACACGTGAGTCAACCTCAACAAGTGAGTCAACATCATCACATGAGTCAACTTCAACACGTGAGTCAACATCAACACGAGTCAAACACGAGTGGAGGTTTTGGGCCAAAATGAAAACGCTGTGTGTGGCGCAAACCCAACACAAATCGTTCCCTGGCGGGCAGCAGCAGTGAAATATGAAGAGTCCACCATCATGTGCAGGGATGTTAATCTACCACAGCGCCTGCGCATGGGTGGTGGAAAATACAAACATCTGCATGCCAACTGTGCATTATAGCTGTCGCTTATCTGCATGTCTCATTTCAGGAACAATCTCCACGATGTAGATTTGTATTCCAAACAAAAGGTGAGCAATTCTACATCCAGGTCTGAAGCCCGATTGAGAATTTGAGGCACAGTTTGAAAACTGAAGCACATCACTGTCATCCTGCCCAAACAATCCAGAACAAACCTGGCAGGACGATTAGACAAAACTTCCCCCCAATGCAGAAGCTGCCAGGAATGGTAGTACTACTCTGAAGCAGAGGGACACTATATAGTAATAGTATAGTAGATCTGATAAAGAATGAATCTGTCTTTAAAATTTAACATTTTGACCATACATGCGCAATCTGGAACAATATTTCTAAGTTTCCTTTGCAATCCAAACGTCTTTTTAAGGGGGTTGAAACATTTTAGAAGGTATTGTAGTTACACTGTAAAATGTGTTGTCAAAGGAGCAAGTCCAGGATGAAGGTCCACACTTCTACTGCCTGGAGGATCTGTGTGGCCTCCTGAGACACTTCAGTGTGATAGCGGTGAACACCAACATACGGACCCTCAGCACATAAATGAACACTTCAGGCTGACCTCCTCTCTCTGTTCAGCCTGGTACATAAAAAAGTGAACCAAAAACTGGAAACTGGTAGAGATGTTTGATTCACTAAGCATCTAGAGGTTACTGGCTCCCGGGTCTAAGGAAAAGATTACGAATAAAAGCCGGTTGTTTCAGGCTTAACCATTCTGCTTGGCATGAAACACGACGGGAACCTGCGTGCATGCTTCTTTCTCCTAGCGACGTAAACACTCCTGTTTTCATTAATCAGCTAGTTTGTAAATTCATAACAGCTCTAATTGTGGACATTATTTTTTAATGAGTTGCTATCAGCAGCAGTCTCGCCGGGTCTCACCGGACAACATTATGCTTACATAATAAGTTCCTTAAGTCGTTAAGGGTCAGAACATTTTTCATTGCTGGACTACAGTGACCCCTAGTGGTCACTGTAGTCGCACACACGACCTCCACACGTTCTCGCTGCAGAAATGCAGAACCTGGTCATCTAGCGCACACAGCCGCCACAGAGACTTTGGTACCGGATCAGATGCGCTGGATTAGGGCTGGAACTTTGAGAGGGGCAACAGTGCAGTTCAATATGCCCTTACATTCAGGTAGTCGCGTAAATGTGGATTTAAATGTACTCAGCCATCAGCTTTTAACTACATCCACAACACACACGTGAAAGGAAAGAGCAGTGCTAATAACTCCACATAGTCAGTGTATTATTAGCAGCACTGCACATCGGGTCATTTTTGAGCTATTTTGAAAACGTCACCCCACATCCTAATAGCTTCGCTGTAAACGTTACCACTTTGTTAACATGTATAAAACTATCAAAACGCAGTTAACATCAGATTAATAGGTATACAAGTCCAGTTATAACACTCTGTCTCTACTGAAGTTGTTTTTTCTTTATCTAAATCATTACATTTCCTCGATTACTATTATATAACGTCTTACTTGACGACTTATGCTGTAGTCGCAATCTAACTGATATATTAATGACCCAGTTTTTAATGTAAATGCAGCCCAAACGCTCCGTGATGATGGGCGGAGATGGTGATGTTGTCAGAGGAACTACAGACCACGGCTGCAGGAACTGGACCAGTGTGTTCACGTTGGCCCGTGAAACCCAACGGAGCAGCTATTAGAAGATCCATGTTTTATAATGATGGAGTGTTGTCGTCCCCCATGTGAGTACACTCTTTATTGTCGAAGTCTTTTTTAATCGAGTTTGTTGTTAAAAAACCGAGACAGGCGACATCTGTAACGCATATTTGACATATAAAAGTAACTCAGTTTATTATAAAGTGATTCACTGGACTTCTTCCCTACTGAGAGTCACAGATGAGTCCGTTTTCTTAACGATTTGGGCTATTAGACTACAGACCAGTGCGGTTCAGTTCTGCCATTTTAAAAAGAGGTTTTATTCAAATAATGATATCTGGAACTGGTACTCTAAGGCATTATCTTAATGTATAACTCATACCGAGATCAACCAGGCAGGTCAATGATTGTTATTGAGGGACCTCAATTGCAACCTGTGAATATCATCGGGGTGAAAAAGTGTGTTTTAATGCATGAAAGGATCAGATCTAAAGAGCTTCTATGAATAGTTTTACAGCAATATACCGTCTTTTCTTGCATATACATAAACTGCTAACGGTTGTTATCGGTGTCATGACGTATTTATTTGGGAATAAATGTAGATTGAACAGTGTGGCGAATACTAGACCAGTCTCGTATCGGAGTGTTCAAAGAGACTGTCTCTTCTGATGAAAGTCTGTCGTTTCCTCCTTCTCCAAGTAAAATTTAGAGTAAAATTCCGCTTTTTAAAACAAGTGATGTAATAATGTTTAAAAGAACCTGTGCTGAAATGCTGCGCTGTTGCATCACATTAAAATGGCAGCGAAACTCTTAACACCAGGCTCAAAAATGTAAAGAAAACATTTTTTTTTTCACTGAAAGGTGCAAAACTGACTGCCAAATGTGGTTTGCCCAGCACAGACACACCTATTTCCCCCGCGCTCAGGTCTGAAAGGGACATTTAGACCAACCATAACTCACAATTTCCTGCCTCAGAAAGCATCGCCTACATATAGTCTCAGACCTTCCTCTAGCACAGATGAAGTGTGACCAGACAGAAGATATTCATTAAATATTTTCCCACAGTGAATGATAAACAACTTTGCCTCATCTATCTGTACAAACGGATCTATTTCCAGACATGACTAATCAAAGCACCACTTCTAATGGAGTTCAGCTTCAGTTCCTAGTTGCTCCATGTGTTGCCCACAGCTAGCATATCCATGAACATAAGTGACTCTGCATCCCGATTGGATGAGTCCTGCAGTGTACATCTCAGCTCATCACTTAGCAGTATATCAGGAGACCAGAGGACACACTGAGCTGAGTATGTAGTGTTCTTAAGTGTCTCAATTGCCAGTGTTTTCAGTACAGGTGTGAAAGGAGAGAGAGCAAGATTTTAACCCTAACCCTAACTCAAACACACTTAACCTTGTGCAGGTATATGCACACACACCCCAAACACACCTAACCTCATGCAGGTATACACACACACACATCCCAAACACACATAACCTCGTGCAGGTATACAAACACACCCCAAACACACCTAATCTCATGCAGGTATACGCACACACACCCCAAACACACCTAACCTCATGCAGGTACACATACACACCCCAAACACACTTAACCTCATGCAGGTATACACACACACACTCCAAACACACCTAACCTTGTGCAGGTATACACACATACACCCCAAACACACCTAACCTCGTGCAGGTATACACACACACCTCAAACACACCTAACCTCATGCAGGTATACACACACCCAGAGGTGTCAAGTAACCAAGTACAAATACTTCATTACCTTACTTAAGTAGACATTTTGGTTATTTATACTTTACTGGAGTAATTATTTTTCAGCTAACTTTTTACTTCAACTCCTTACATTTTCACACCATTATCTGTACTTTCTACTCCTTACATTTTAAAAAATAGCCTCGTTACTGCTATTTCATTTCGACTTGTTTTCATTCCGGCGTGTCATCGTTAAAAAAAAAAAACCCTATCCTTACTTATCGCGCATCCGGGAATTTGAGTGAATTTGATTGTGGTTGGATGAGAAGTATAAACATATAATATTCCGACACCCTATTGGTTTGTACGTGATCCATCGCACCTGCACACGTCACGTCACACTCCATGGAGGACGTAGCAGACGTATGTAGCTTAGTATAAAAATGTATGTGTCAGAGACTCAAGAGAATTTGAGCGAAGTGTCCCAACTAAGCACCAGCGAGGAGGTTGGTGGACAGGAAGACCAACCAACCCTTGTACTAAAGTACATTCATTTTCAATGGGCATATGTGTCCATTCTTCAACATTAACATTTTAATGTTAATGTTGTCATTTAATGTTAATGTTACATTATAGTCATTATGGCTTTTTAGAAGAATGGGGTTTTTGGGGAGGTGGGTTAGTGCACTATAGACCCCTGTGGTGTGACCTAAGCTTTTGTCCTCAATGGCTTCTTTTCCCTTACATTACTTTTACACTGTAAGTAGTTTCGAAAGCAGTTCTTATACACTTTTATTGAGTAAAAAGCTTGAGTTGATACTTCAACTTCTACAGAAGTATTTTTAAACCCTAGAAGTTATACTTCTACCTGAGTAATGAATACTTCTGACACCTTTGCACACACCCCAAACACACCTAATCTTGTGCAGGTATACACACACACCCCAAACACACCTAATCTCGTGCAGGTATACACACACACCCCAAACACACCTAATCTCGTGCAGGTATACACACACACCCCAAACACACCTAACCTCGTGCAGGTATACACACACACCCCAAACACACCTAACCTCGTGCAGGTATACACACACACCCCAAACACACCTAACCTCGTGCAGGTATACACACACACCCCAAACACACCTAACCTCGTTCAGGTATACACACACACCCCAAACACACCCAACCTCGTGCAGGTATACACACCCACCCCAAACACACCTAATCTCGTGCAGGTATACACACACACCCCAAACACACCCAACCTCGTGCAGGTATACACACATACCCCAAACACACCTAATCTCGTGCAGGTATACACACACACCCCAAACACACCTAACCTCGTGCAGGTATACACACACACCCCAAACACACCCAACCTCGTGCAGGTATACACACACACCCCAAACACACCTAATCTCGTGCAGGTATACACACACACCCCAAACGCACCTAACCTCGTGCAGGTATACACACACACCCCAAACACACCTAACCTCGTGCAGGTATACACACCCACCCCAAACACACCCAACCTCGTGCAGGTATACACACACACCCCAAACACACCTAACCTCGTGCAGGTATACACACACACCCCAAACACACCTAACCTCGTGCAGGTATACGCACACACCCCAAACACACCTAACCTCGTGCAGGTATACACACACACCCCAAACACACCTAACCTCGTGCAGGTATACACACACACCTCAAACACACCTAACCTCGTGCAGGTATACACACACACCCCAAACACACCTAACCTCATGCAGGTATACGCATGTAGAATGCAGAAAGACATCCATCCTTTTGTGGATGCCATTGATATTCTTAGTCATGGAAATTATATTTCATATTTAAGATGTTATAGAGCCCCCTTTAATGTACATTTTATGGCTTCATATTTTCAACTGTATATTTTTCTTGTCTTGTCTTTCAAAATTAGATCACTAGAGCATTATAGAGCTCACTGTCAAAATGAGATCTCTTAGAGCCTTGTAGATCTCAATGTCAAAATGAGATCTCCTAGAGAAGGTTCAGATGCAGGTTCAAATGTAGGTTCAGATACAGATTCAAAAGCAGGTTCAGCAATTTGTCTATAGCCTCAATTGATATGCTCAGTTGTGTGATCTTATGTGAAATATGGTATAATTGTTATTTAATGACATATAGTGGTCTTCAATATATAAAATATTACATTAAGAAATATTAAAAATATTACATATTTCCATGTAAAACCATGTATGTATTTCCATACATACGTAAACCGTTTCCATAATAAATACTATAAATAAACGAGTGAAAGTGTACAACAAAGGAACGTATAGATGAAATGCTACATAAAATGATCTAATGCTCTCGTTTCCTGTTTTTAATCTGAGTTTGGACGTGTCTTTTGATTCTCATAAACCCAAAGGAAACATGGATGTGTGTGTGTGTGTGTGTGTGTGTGTGTGTGTGTGTGTGTGTGTGTGTGTGTGTGTGTGTTGAAGTGCCCCCTGATTTCTCAACAGAGGAAAGAATTGAGATTGAAAATCTCAGGATGCATAAGCAAGATCTCCTGGATGACATTCAGGTACTTCAAAGTTTAAAAAGTCCTACAATCTTTACAGTTCTGTGTATCTGTCTATCTGTCTATCTGCCATCCATCCATCCATCCATCCATCCATCCATCCATCCATCCATCCATCCATCTATCTATCTATCTATCTATCTATCTATCTATCTATCTATCTATCTATCTATCTATCTATCTATCTATATTAATGTCACTGTTTAATTATTTGAGCTGGCATTACACTGCTTCCCTGTTAAAATAAGACGGATCTTTCTGGAAATGTGTGACACTGAGTCATGCTGTGCTGAAACTCCTTTTGCAGAAGCTGAAATGGGAGATAGAGAATGTAATGGCTGAAATTCATGACTTTGAGTCTGCCGAGGAGAAGTGAGTGAACTCTGTGACTGCTATGGAAACTAACTGGTGTACACTCATGTCTTTGTCTACGCTGCAAAGGTCTTACAGTAAAACACAATAATTAATTATACATATTCTCTGTCATGCATAGTGTTGTTGTATGGGTAGGCAATTATTGATACATTCAAATTTCAGAAGAATAATTTTTGTGTATTTTTCCTAAATTAACATTACACTGATTCACATTCATTGACATTACACTGACATTGATTAGTTATTTGTCTATGCGGGTATTGTAAATGGTGTCTGGCTGATTTTGAATCATCTGGGATTTACTTCTTTCCTCAAAGTAAAGTACTCGAGAGAGGAAAACAGTTTTCCAGTGGCAAGAAGAAGTTCAACATGGACCCTAAGAAGGTGAGTCCAGCGTGAAGGGACGTCCTACACCAGCGTTACGGTCACTTTTCTGCCATCTGAACTTCTGGAGGTTGTGCTTCAATGCTGTTGTTAAGATTGCAGAGATTACAGTGTTGTCTCTGAGATAAAAGTGGTCGGCCTTCCGCTTTGACTGGGTGTCTCTCATGAAGTCACTGTGATAGGAATGTGAGTTTCAATTGTGATCTGACTTCAGCTCAAACATCAGCTGACAATAACATGACAGAATTTAATGGAAATGCACAGTAAAATAGTAGAACTACAATAGCTACTTCCTAAAGCCACTGGCAATCTTGGTTTAGAAGCAACTCGTGCTTCCCACTGGTCTGGAAAAAGGAGCCATAGAAAGGATTGTGGTCAGAAAAGACAAGCCTATATTTGAAAATGGACTTTCTTGTCATGGAGGGTGGGGGGTGAGTGGTGTGGTGAGGAGAGAGAGAGAGAGAGAGAGAGAGAGAGAGAGAGAGAAACGGAACACCCACCTCTTGCATCTTTTTTTCTTTTCTGTTTTCTACATAAGCGTGTGGGTTTTTCACTCTGAATATCTGCGGTTTTCAGACGATGACATTCACGGCCACCCCGGCTTACGCTAGCAAACAGAGACAAACATCTTTGTCGAACGACGTTTCCATGAAGTAAACACAGCCTGGTCTATATTGTGTTTGTCCTTTTGGACTCAGGGCAACCCTCTTTACAAGAATCTGGAGCTGCTCGGCACCATTAAAACTTTCAGAGGTCTGCTGGTGGGCGGGCCAATTTCGTCGAGTGAAAACACTATTGCTTCTTATTAAGCTCACCTCAGACACCACGGGCGAGGGCTAGACACACCCTCACCCTCTTGCCCTAGTTGCTCAGCAGTAGTTATTCCTCTCCCTAACCCCTGCCCTACTCAGAGGATAACAGTGTAAGAACCTGTGTAGGCCTCTCAATACGCTCAGACAGCGCCCGTCCAAGTGGTCTAAGTGAAACATAGTTCCGCTTTCACAAGCGGAGACTTGCAGTGTGCAGGGGCCAGGCTGTGTTTCACCAGAAGTCAGAATGCCAGGGGAACAGTCATTAATGGCAGAATTAAAGAAGCTTAGCTATAATTTATGGTAGCCTAGGAGGCTCAAACAGCATTTATTCACTACATGACGCAGACATTACCACAGGTACCTACTGTGGCATCCCTCAAAACTACAGTAACACTGCTTATAATGGCATTTTGCAGAAAATGGACACGTTTTTGCAGAAATGACACACAGAATATCACAGTCCATTTGTTGCTAGGTTTCACTGTAGCTTACAAACGTGCGAGGTCAGCAGAGGAAGAGCCCTCTCAAACACCGGGACTCCAGTTTGACGGGTTGGCATCAGGAACTCGCTCGATGTCGCCTGATACCGGATCTGTTAGCAACGGCTAGACGACGGAGTCATGACAACGAGGGGCAGTGAAGAAGTGTCCACTAGAAGGACTTGTACTGGAACTGGAACACACACACACACACACACACACACACACACACACATTCTTTGTTTAACCGTTAGGATAATTGTTTATGAAAGGGAGAGCATGAATAATTACATCAAAACCAGATCAGTCACCAAGAAATTAGAGCCTTTATGTGCAATCAGTTGGTAGTTGTGTTACTTTTTGAAACAGGAAGCACAAATAAGCGCTGAAATAAGTAATCTGTGAGTCAAGCATTACACTTTTAGAGTTTCAGAAACCATGTTAATTTGACCAGTCAAACACCTGTTTTTATTGCAGGGGATAAATTACTTGGTGGAGAATGACCTGTTGGAGAATAATCCTCAGAGTATAGCGGAGTTCCTCTATAAAGAAGAAGGCTTGAATAAGACTGCCATAGGAGACTTCCTGGGAGAGAGGTCTTTAATCTGCTTCTACTTGTCTTTTATTCAGTCCAGTCATCAATAGACCTGAATGGGCTAGAATGACTTTCTATGTAACAAGGTTCCTGGTCAAAAACAAATAGGTTTTGTTTGCTCTTGATCACAAATAGTAAAAAAAAGCCTCGTTAATCTTTATTGTGCTTAGATTTATTGTAGATCTGTATATTCCACTGGTATCATTTTACACAGTGAACATTTCAAATGGAAGTCTGCAAATGTTGTTGTTTGAATGTACTTTAGTTTCTTTGGTAAATTAGTCATGATGAAGATTTTGGACTTTAATGTAGATCCTTATTCAGGGCAAATGGACAACCCCTTGTGTGTATGTTTGACTATGTACGTTGAGTTTGCTGATGTCTGTGGTATGAATAAAGCCTTAAACCTCCACAGAGACGAGATTCATCTGCTGACTCTCAAAGCCTTTGTGGAACTTCATGAATTTTTGGACCTCAACCTTGTCCAGGCACTGAGGTAATGTTTTATGTATGTTATTCAAAAATTAAAAGACAAATATTGATTTGTGTTTTTCAGTCTGTAGAAGCATTTATTATATATGTATTATTACATTTATATTTATTATACATTTATTATATATGTATTATTACATTTATATTTATTATACATTTATTATATATGTATTATTACATTTATATTTATTATACATTTATTATATATGTATTATTACATTTATATTTATTATACATTTATTATATATGTATTATTACATTTATATTTATTATACATTTATTATATATGTATTATTACATTTATATTTATTATACATTTATTATATATGTATTATTACATTTATATTTATTATACATTTATTATATATGTATTATTACATTTATATTTATTATACATTTATTATACATCATTCACCAAGCAGAATAACTCAGGGTTCCACCACTTTTACTTTATGTGTATATTATGGGACACAGAAGTCCAGTGCAGACAGATATGGTGAGGGATTTTCAGCCCAGAACACCAAAATCTCTCTCTCTCTCTCTCTCTCTCTCTCTCTCTCTCTCTCTCTCTCTCTCTCTCTCTCTCTCAGGCAGTTCCTCTGGAGTTTCCGTCTTCCCGGCGAGGCTCAGAAGATCGACCGCATGATGGAGGCTTTCGCCACACGCTACTGCGAGTGCAACGCCGATGTATTCCAGTCCACCGGTGAGCAGGAGACACCCTCTCACACGCCGTCGCTACGGGGATAGCACATCACTACAGGGATAGCACATCGCTAAAGGGATAGCACCTAGCGGCATTCTAGACTGTTTTATGTTGTGCTGGACTTAGCATTACATGTCAAAAACAGAGAAGGTACAAAATTGAACAAATTGTGTTTGCTTTATTTTCAGACACATGTTACATCCTGTCATTTGCGATCATTATGCTGAACACCAGCCTACACAACCCCAACGTGAAGGACAAGACCACACTGGAACGGTTCATCAGCATGAATAGAGGCATCAACAATGGGGAGGATCTACCCAATGAGCTGCTTACGGTGGGAGGAATTAGCCAGACACATGAAGCCATTATAGGTCATGTGACTTTTTTTAAATATAGTAATCAAATACTGTAAGGAACTTTGAGGTTGACTGATAGCTGGGTTAAATAAAAGCTACAGCTTTGAAAGATTTCTTGACAGGCAGACCATTTAAAGAGTAATTTATGAGCCTCAAAGGTCCTAAGCAGACGTTTGGAAGTGTTAGTGTATCATTTAAAAGTTTGAAATGTGATATGCATTGTATCTTCACCTGCTCAACCAACAACTAGCTTTCAGGATTATTAAAGATCTGAAAGTCTTCAAAGAGACTGTAGCAATGATGTCACTGAGGGCCTGAGTAACACTGAAGGTTATATAACGAAACCATTTGCAGGATTAAACGTGGTGTTTCTTCAGCACAGCAGTAAGATTTCACAGTCAAAGATGGTTTCTCCTGTCCCTCAACCAGTCCCGTTTGCTCTAAATTTGGCCTACAGAAGCTGTTTGATAGCATACGGAACGAACCATTCAAAATCCCAGAGGATGATGGGAATGACCTGACGCACACCTTCTTTAACCCAGACAGAGAGGGCTGGCTGCTTAAACTGGGTAATGCACCTCATCTCATAAAAACTACAAAGAGCAGAGTCACAGAAGATGGTGGGAAAACTCTAGGTTTTTGTCGTATGGTTGTAGAATGGTAGAACCCTACAGTAAAGGGACCCTTATGGGCCCTTATTTTTACAAACCCCACAAAGAACCCTTTACAGACCCTTTATAACAGTGTAATATGTATGTATGATCTGTATAAATGTTGTTATATGCGACTGAGAGTTGAGAATATAGCAGTCGGCTCATATGTGGTGGCACACGGGCTTTTCCGCAGGAGGAAGAGTTAAGACGTGGAAGAGAAGGTGGTTTATCCTGACCGACAATTGCCTGTATTACTTCGAATACACCACAGTACGTACATGCAGTCCAAATCACTCAATACGGTCATTAATGAGTTATTTACTGGCACGTTCGTTAACTTAATGCGACAGAGGCATTACTCAGCATCAGGACTGAGAAACTGACCAAGTGTTTCACTTTCAGGACAAAGAACCCAGAGGGATCATTCCTCTGGAGAACCTGTGCGTGAAAGAGATGAACTGCACACGCAAACCCGTAAGTTGAGTGACGGTACACAGCAGCGTGGCCACTGCAGTCCAGGACCTCCCTCTCTTTCTGTTTCCTAGCGCCGTTTCTTCCTTTAACATATAAGGACTGACGCTAAAGTTTTGCTGAGGTGTCCAAACCGTGAAAATCTTCTCACGAGTGCCTCTAAAACGTGACTTAACACTGTATTCAGATGGAATAATGAACAAAGGGGCCCCTGAACGTGAGCGGTGTGACACGCACTAACACAATACGAGCCCTGTTGGTATTACACAGAAAGCAGTAGAAATTCCTGATTGAGGTTTGAATCAGTTCTGCTCCTGAAAGCATAACTGTGATCGGGTGTGTGTGTGTGTGTGTGTGTGTGTGTATGTGTGTGTGAGGGTATGTGGCAATGGTGCTTGGGCCAGTATTTTGTAAGCAGCAGGACTCGTGATTACACAACAATATCATGCCAAAAACACTTGCAATACAAAAATGTGACCTAATGTTGTGTGTTACTTGTTCACAATGGGGTATAAATACATATTTCACATAAATACTGAATGTCTTTTTGATTTAAGGAACAGCAAGTTCATTAAGAAGGCGGACACCACCTTCATCTTACTGTGTGTTTGTGTGTGTGTGTGTGTGTGTGTGTGTGTGTGTGTGTGTAGTACTGCCTAGAACTGTATAACCCAAACAGTAAGGGACAGAAGATAAAGGCGTGTAAAACGGAGACCGACGGCAGAGTGGTGGAGGGGAAACATCAGAGCTACATGATTTGTGCTTCAACAGCAGAGGAGCGAGACAGTTGGATCGAGGCTATCAGGTGTGACACACTCTTCATACGTCCGAGCCTTCATTAGGCTCCAAACCACCCGCTTAAATAAAGCTTGATTAGGGAGACGAGGTGGTTGAGCTTCTGTTTTACATATTAATATAGCATATTTATATACTTTTGGAACAATGGTGAAGGTGAACTGGTTGAAGCTCAACTCTGTTATGAATCATTCCACAGGGCGAGTATCACAAAGGATCCATTTTATGACCTCGTTTCAGTTAGAAAGAAGAAAGTCATCAACTCAGCGCCACAAGACGCACCGCAGTAGAGCACCTAGCACCCATGGGAAATGTAGTTTCTTTCAAGTGATGGCCGCCACAGTCCCACACGTAGTCTGCCCACTCCATGGAAACTCTGACACTTGGAAATTATTCATAAGTTGTCTGCAACCATTTTACGTTGCTCAGTAGTAGTAGTAGCACTTTGTTGTCATTACACGTTGTCACAAGTACAAGGTAACGAAATTTTGTTCCTGTGGGGCCTTGTGTAACACACCGTGAACCCAGAGCGGCCGCAGCATCAAAAGGTGTGATAATTATCACAGATTATTCTCTCGACTGGACAACATAGCACATATTAGCATCAGGCGACAGACAGTCGAGCAGTGAGAGGCGTCTTCATCCAGACAGGAGAAAGACTCATCAGCTTTAACTTGACGAGAGTCTCTGTGTTCTTGCTCATAGCTTGTACACACCACATTAACTTCTGATCCAGATCAACTGCTGTTTTAGATCAACTGCTCTTCTAGAGGCGATCATGTCTGTGTTAGTATTAAAGTCTCCAAAGTGGTGTCTGTATAGCTTTGAGACAGCAGTTTAGGGTAGCCGTGGGTGGGCAAGGGTTTACTAGTATTGCCAGTCGTACAGAATCTTACAGTGTTACGGCAACTGTGGCATTCTGGCTCTTCTGATAGGACACACTGGTGGAAACACAACGCTCCTGTCCTGTGTGTGTCTTGCCCTGTTTCATTCCAAAATGCTCTAATCCACAAGTGCCATCTGTGTCCTGCTACTGCATCATTGGGCCTGGGTTACATCGCTGATGTCACAGATTGTGGGCCAGTCCAATAACTGGGCATGAGTCATAACATTTTTTTTTTTTGTTGTATATATTTATTTATAAGTGCATTTACATGAATTGTCTTTATGTTGTGATGTAGATTGTATGAATTTCCTCATGGTAGTACATAGAATACCTTTTCTATATAATAACCTCTAGGTTACTGATTGATAATGTTTACTAACCAGGAGAACCTCAGGTAAACAACCATGAAATCATTCTTGTATTTGCACTGGTTATTTGACGGGTAAAGAAATTGATTATGTTTTTTTCAAATATTCTTTTCCTTCTGTGGCATTGGTGAAAATATGAGCAAATAAATATGATACATATACCGTAAATATAAATATATATAAACTTATAAATATGGTGTGAGTTATATGATTATTATAAAATTTATGTAGGCTAAATAATTGTGGTAGTAAAGCTGTGTTGTGTCACCGATGACTTTTAAATGCTAGAGATAATGTGTTTGAGTGAGCACTGTCAGGACAGACGCAGTAGTGTACGCTGATAAACACAGATGTCGTTTTGCAGCAAGCCGTGACTGAAGATGGGTGGGTCATGGTCTTTGTTTTTCAAAAAGGGGAAGTTTCACATATGTTCCTATTTCTGTCCCTGACACACACACACACACACACACACACACACACACACACACAAAAACACACTTAGCATTAGCAGTGTTACTTTAGCCGCAACTCAGTCTCTGTTGTTCTCGTGGGAATGTGTATATGTCAGTCTGTTGTTGACCACTATTTGAGACTTTCCCCTAACATTACATAGATTATGCTTAAAACATTGAAATACAGAACTTTAGTCATCACATCATACTTTTTGCTTAGGTTTTTTAAAGGTTCTCCAAAATCAAATTGTATTGCACTGCAAAAAATGAAATACGCTCTGGCTAAAGTCTGATTATTTCTGTACTGCTCTGTGCTGTATCCAGTAGGTAAGGATCGTTTGTTGCTTCTCAAATGAAATAACTATTGACAGAGCAGTGACAGCAGAAATGCTCTATAAAGTGACCTCATCTGATACTAGTGGAAGTAAATATAAGATCCCCATAAGTCATTTCCGCATAACTACAAAGTGAGCCAGAAAATTTGCTGTGTGTTCAAAACGTGCAGAGAGCAATGCCCAATGTTCCACTGAACTTTTGTCACACTGACCAATAACCTAGTTAAAGCATCATCACATCACATCACATCTTGGTTTCAGGTCCTCATTCTAACTGTTCAAGTAGCGGTTGCTGAGGGCCTCTGCTGGTGACATGTGGGAGTGCAAGAGTAATTTAACTTCAGTTCTGAGGGATTATGAAGTGTTTATATCATCAGTTGTGATTTTCACCCCAATCAGGATTTGTCCTCCACATTTACCCATCTGTGCAGTGAGAACACACACACACACACACACACACACACACACACACACACACACATGTACTGGGCAGAGCAGCGCTAGAAATGCAGAATAGGATCCAGTGATGTTTTTCTATCTTTGTGATTTTTCTTATTTATCGCTTTTGAATTATGGTTATGCCAGTTTAAGCATTGTGTAAAATACCATAACCCTTAACCTTCATGTGACATATTTAAACAGCTTTAAGAGCAAAGGTGGGTTCCTTTATTACCCCAGATGCAAATGCAATCTCTAATCAGTGGTTAATAGTTACCTTAATGTGCACAGTTGAATGTAACTAACGCATTTGCGGCTTAACTGTGCTATTATCGCCCTTGCACCTCATTTCCTGTTTCCTGTGATGTCTTTCCTGTGTGACAGTGTTTCAGCAGATCACCTCCTTCAGACGACTCCCTGAACTACCCTGTTCCCCTTTCTGTGCTTAGAGCTGCAACACACTGTGAACACGCACATATACATGCACTCAAACGCACGCACACACATATACAATGTATTAACACACCAATTAACAGAGTCTAGCACGAAACAAAGTCACACACTCAAAGACTGTAACATAAATACTTCAGTGCTTGTATTCCAGATACGTCCAACATACACAGACAAGTAGGTAACCACTAGAGGGCATACAAGCCATGTCTCTGTTTTCACATTATCGCTCAGCAAGAGAAGCAACACGTTCTCTCACCGTCAGTGTTCCATAATACACAAACATTATTTAAAACATCTGTAATCAAACACTGCATACAAAGATAAGCTGTCACTGAGTGCACAGATTACAAACCACTCTGCACACACAGAAATAATGAGGATATGACACAGTAGAAGGGCTTAGGGGAGTCCTGTTGGTGTGGAACATGCCCCAAGCTGCAGTTCTGGTACACTGTACTTTCACATTTGATGTTTGCCCAAGGAAAGGCAACGGCCAGCACTGCTGACTGTTCATGTTGGCCAGACGAGAGTCTAAATCTGAGTCTGTGTCTGTCCTCTCTCCACATAATGCTGTTTATTATTGGGTAATAACTTTGTAGTGCACAGGAGAAGACAACATGGTCAGACCAACAGGTGTAAAAGAAAAAACACAACCAAAAACAAACACACGGCACCCTGTCTGCCATTACACATGAAGTGTGTGGATTGCCAATGTCTTCGACAACTACATGACGTCGTCCTGCAAACAGAGCGATTGCTTTCCATCAACTATTCAGGACACAACACAGGTCTTCCTCGCGTGTTCTTGGGCTTCAGAACCTGTGAAGAGCGAAAGCAAGAAGACAAGCTCGTGACCCATGCCAAACAAATTCTACCTGTGATGAATCACCACAAATAAGCAGGTAATCTGTGAATAATTAGACACACCCTGGTCTTCCTGGCTGCTGGTGGTTTGTTGCCCTGGGCTCTTGTTCTCATTCGGATTCTTGGTCTTTGCTTTTGCAGGTGTCGGTTCTTTTTCGTGCAAATCTTCTATGTGTTGAGTTTGTTTTGCAGCGACATTACTTGGTCTAGGATTCCCGAAAAGGGGCGGGGAGGGGGCGGGGCTACCCTGCTCCATCACTTTTAAAGCCTCTTTGTTACCGGACTCCATATTTTTCAGGTTGGATTTTTTTGGAGTAGCAGATTTCTTCTTAAAGAATGGAGTCCTTTTGTTGCTTTTATTCTGTGTTATATCAGGTGGAATGTTCAGTTGGTCCAGTTTTTCACTGCCACCCGGTGTTGCCGCCCTCTCCGGGCCCTGCGACGATTCTGTGATGTGATTGGTCATTGCAGGAGTACCAGCGGTGGAGGGGGCAGGCTCGTCCTCTAAAACCTTTTTCTTACTGCCTTCTGTCTTTTTTTGTTTGTTTTTTTTCAGGGTCAGCGGTTTCATATCAAACAATCTCGTCTTTTTGCTGCTTTTGCTCAGAGTCTGATCGGGAAGTTTTGAAATGTCCGGGCTCAGATTTTCCGGGTTTCCGCTTCCATCCTGCATCTGCGTCCTGTCCTCGGGAAACGCCTCTGGCGCCATCTTGTCAATGAGGTCCATGGAAGTGGCGTTTCGGTCAATCTCCCCCAGTGCCAGGAGGTATTTTGGGTTGTAGTATTTGTGCGCGGGCACTTTCAGGTCGCCCCTGTCACCCAAGCTGACCTGGAAGCGTGAGGTGTTGGACAGGGTGGGTCGTTTGGGCACCGTAACCCGGGTTAGGGTGTCCGTGTGGGTCCTGCTGATGTTAAACTCCTTAAAGAGGTTGAGCTTGTCTGAGATTGCATAAAGCTCCCTGAAGTCTCGGTCGAATGTGTCCACTATCTGTCCCGACAGCACAGTGATCATGTTCCGGTCCATACGTGACGTTGTCCACGAGTAACTATGGAAGACAAAAGAAAATGTCCACTTAAGAAGACATCAGTTCTACTATGAAGGAGCCGTTCACTCAAATTGTCCTCAAGATGTCCCCTTCTCTCTAGGGTACCTCACTTTCAGCCCAGGAAGTCTGACAACTGAATACTGAACAAGAGCAGCACAGTCCAGAACTCTCTGGATGAAAATGGGAAAACCACAATTTAATGGAAACTTTATTTCTACAGCTGTAAAAACACAGATGAGTTTCTTTCTATTACTGGAGTAATGACAGTGGTGGGGACATTCTACCTACACAAAGCCCAACCATGATGGGTACCTGTAGGATCCAAACGCCACTTTGTCTCCGTCTATGAGCATGTACTTGTTGCACAAGCTCCCAGGGACTCTTCCAAAGGACATGTCAAATCCCACGCCCCTCACCGTCCGTGCACGAATGTTCTACAAAAGGACACAAATGACTTCTTTCATGCAGCTATTTTTTTATCCCAGTCATTAGTACTGATTTCATGACCAGTGTTTACAGCCATGTCAGAACCAAAAGCCAAAGAGAGGATGATGTGTCATATAAACCCCTGAACTCCCCTAAATGTCCAGAACGAGGGATCACGCAGACATGCCAGCGCGCTCTGCTCACCCCGAGATGCCGAGAACTGACACGCAGTCGGCTGCACATGTCCAGGAAGTGCGGGACCCCCTGGATGTCCAGCACGATGTACACGGGCACGTTACGCTTGGACGCCGCGTCCAGCAGATCCTGCAGGATCTGGAGGTCCGTGAGGAGGTCCATCACGATGGCAATGACCTGAAAAGGACACGGACATGAGACGGTGTGGTCAGCGTCTCAAAAACTGATGAGTCACCTTAGCCGCCCATCCGCTCAAGTAAGTGGGCGGACGAGGCTTTCCAGGGTCGTTCAGCGAGGAAGACCATGGAACAGAATGAACACAGAGATAATGAACACAGACATAATGAACACAGACATAATGAACACAGAGATAATGAACACAGAGATAATGAACACAGACATAATGAACACAGACATAATGAACACAGAGATAATGAACACAAAGATAATGAACACAGACATAATGAACACAGACATAATCAACACAGAGATAATGAATACAGAGATAATGAACACAGACATAATGAACACAGACATAATGAATACAGAGATAATGAACACAGACATAATGAACACAGACATAATGAACACAGACATAATCAACACAGAGATAATGAATACAGAGATAATGAACACAGACATAATGAACACAAAGATAATGAACAGATAATGGACACATAGATAATGAACACAGAGATAATGAACACAGAGATAATGAAAACAGACATAATCAACCCTGAGATAATTAACACAGACATAATGAACACAGAGATAATGAACACAGAGATAATGAACAGACATAATCAACACAGAGATAATGAACAGAGAATGGACACATAGATAATGAACACAGAGATAATGAACACAGAGATAATGAAAACAGACATAATCAACCCTGAGATAATTAACACAGACATAATGAACACAGAGATAATGAACACAGAGATAATGAAAACAGACATAATCAACCCTGAGATAATTAACACAGACATAATGAACACAGAGATAATGAACACAGATAATGAACGCAGACATAATG
>NC_135218.1:24372600-24397600 GCF_052324685.1 Brachyhypopomus gauderio | reverse complement strand
TTCTTTCCCCCCTAAACTGTTGTCGGGGGGGGGGGGGGTGTCAACAAAAACACAGCAACACAAGGAATGAAGGTGTTTGTTACTGTTTTATGTGGGGGAAAGGCCTTTGGGCGAGGAGATGGATAGAGGTCTGGCATGGGCCTGTTTGTGTTGTCTCCTGTTCTCAGTCCTCTGTCCTGCAGAGACAGGAGACTCGTTCGTCACAGTTGTTTACTGCATAGCCTACCTGACACCTTCCTGAGGACTTGTGAGGGGGAGAAGCGGCGGTTGGCTTACCTGAGGTAACGTCCTGGGTTCTGGAGCTATATCTAGTGGACTCTGGAAGACAGAGTGAGTCAGCTTAATAAGGGAAATAAGAGTATTTCAAGTATTTCGGTGAGACTGTTACTTATGGAGTAACATTAGTTAATAAAAATGGATGTGTGAGGTGTAAAGAATAATAAATCTTTGTAAAAACGATATTCTTGTTAGGCTCAACTAACCAAAAACCTACGAGTTATGTTGCTCAGTAACATTCCAGATATTAATAACCATATAAATGTACAAGCTAATGTTTAAGCATCCAGTTATAGGTTAACACATCCAATCTAATGTTTAAAAGACAATAATAACCCAGTTATTGTTTAACAGTTTGCATACAGTCTACAGCAATTCAGCTCACTGCGTTTTCCCCGAGCACAGTTCCTCAAATCCACACTATCCCCATGTGCCCGGATCCCCGCTGACTCACCCGCTGCTCAGGGAGGAGGCGGATGCAGCTCTGCTTGGAGATGGAGTTCATGGTGTAATAATCCACCAGTTTATTCAGGGAGCTGAATTTCTCCGTCCACAGGAAATACTGCCCCCTGCTGTCCCTCATCACTTTAAAGTGCTGCACGTCTGACTCGTGTCTGGCGAGATCGTGAAAAACACGCTATCTTCACAACACTTCACTGACACTTAAGGCGATTAAATACTCAACATTTAACATATCACTGTAGGGAAAAATATTTTATATTATTTTAAATATTTTATTTACTTCATTTATTTAATCATTGAGCGAATGTACGAATGTATGTGCATGTTACCAGTGAAGAACATTTTTTAAACCCAGTAAACAGGCAAATATCGAGAGAACCGTTCAAACCAGCAATGTCCGCACTGAATGAATCTTAACATAGAAACCTCTACGATAAACATGCGCTGAGTAATATAGTAATATATTAATATAGTGTGGCATGGCTGTAAGCTTAACTTGTGCGTAACACTCACACAGGTATGGGACACGCCCACTGTAGGTGGAGCGCAGGTAGGGGGTGGGGCTTGGCGCCGACGGGGGCGATAAAGTTGAGCATACCCAGGTGTATTCACTTCCTTTACTGGGTGCATAAAGGCGTCGCAAATTGTGTGGCGTGTGACCGTCGCAGCTGGAGGATGTGAGGTTGCGTTATTGCATGGGTGGCCATCCAGTCGAGGAGCGGAGCAGTTCACACCGCGGGTTCAATCGATGGAGAAGTGTTGGTTTCAGCGGTGACCTAACGGGGGGTTGAGCGTTACCTGCGCATCTATTGGTTACGGAGCAAGTAAGCCTCTAAACGCGTAGTGAACAACTACATCTTTGGAGCTGCAGCTGGGGTGCTTGCAGGCCACTGTTTCCCTACCCGGTATTTTTAATTATTTTCTGCATTTTAATAGATTGGTGTTCATGGCAATGTGCTAATTTACGTGGCGCTGTGAGTATATCTGCTGTCAAACCAGCTGTTTTATAGTGGTTTGGGGGTTAAGTCTGGAGCATAGCAGTAACAGTCCTGCACAGCGCTTTTATGTCCATTTATCTTTTTGGATATTTTTATTTGTTCGTTTGTGGTCAAGGAGTGGGCCACCCCAGTGTCCAGGTTGTGTCCATTGTGGGGTGTTTGCTGTGGTAGTATGGCTTTCTGGTTGAGCACAGTTGGTGCAGCTGCTTAGTGTGGTTACAAGGATTTGGTGTAGTAGTAGTAGTAGTAGCGTTTGTGGTCATTTGTGAACGAACACTGGGTGGTACATATCCTTGGCCACGGCTTTTTAGTCTGTGCAGTACTACTTGGAGCATTTGTACTAGATTAACTAGCTTATCCCTCAATAGTGTCTATTTTTATAACGGAGTCTGTATATTTTTATATCTGAAATAAAACTGTATTGTGATCCAATTGGATACTGGTGTGTCATTGGCTGGTTCTTCTCACTCATTTGAGTGGCCTAGCACGGGGTCCCCTTCCCCATCTTATAGGGGAGGCGTAGTCAAGGTGTTCTACACATTGTGGGTATGCACAAGTGGGTACGTCAGTATTGTGTGTACTCTAAGGACATTAAGTCAAACAAGGTAAATAGCGCACCATTACAATAGTAATATAGTTGTATAGTAATATAGCTGCGATTGCTCGAATGAAAAATGGGAAACGCGGCCGATTTTACTGGAAAAAATAAACTAAAACGTGAAATTACATATTATGATTAAAATTTTAGATCATTTATGTAACCGAATGTGAGTGTATTGCTTTTAGATAAGTGAACTCTTATCCTCCTGAAACTGGGAGCATGAAGAAAAAGCAAGCACCTAAACATGCTACTGCAGCTAGTCACCACAGGGTGGCGTACGGCCCAGCATGGGGTTGTCATTAACGGCAGTGAAACAGTCATTGGAGCTCGTTGGTTTACGATGGCGTTCATGAAGGAATGCACGTGCGTCATTTTTAGTGCCCACTGCTAATAGGTTTGCTCCACATGACTGGAGAACCCCTCACGAGCCCAGGTGGAGACGTTTGGTGGAGAACTGAGGGCTGTGAGTGACTCACCGGACCGAGATGGAGAAGTCTCCCGGAGAACTCTGACTGCCGCGGATGAGGAACGCCCCGATGGGCTTGGGCAGCAGCAGGCTCTCGGCTGCAGACCGACTCGTGTCCTCCTGGTACCAGCTAGAGAGACAACGGCTACTTTACTATGCTACGTTGTGGAGTGTGGGGTAGTGGTGGTGATAAATGTCACTACCATCTCCACACTCCATCACTGTGCTATACATATACACTGCACTAAGGGTTTTATTATTCTTGGAAGACTTTTCCTACAATTATACTTAAGCACACACAGACACACCCCTCCTTACATAAAGACAGTAATAACCTGGGAATGTTCAGGGTGATGTAATTCCTTGGAACCACACCCAGACTGCCACATTTCTCTGCTCTGTACCAGTCATCATTCATACCCAGAATCTGTGGAGAAAAGAAGCGCACACACACCTGATTACTCACGTGCCAGGTGTCCTCAGCACCACAGTTAAATGCTGACTGCATGATATTTGAGCTCAGAAGGGCAATAACTTTGTTTTGGGCCATAGGTCAAGCGGACCGATTGTGATCATGTATGCCAGGGGGCGCCACACATCATTGGAGTATAGAACACCGTCCTGCAGAGGTGATGAAATGTTGTATGTTAGACGTCACAGAGGCGTTTCAACTCACCTTCATGGTGTCTCCTTTCTTGAAGCTCAGCTCATCAGGAGC
Source organism: Brachyhypopomus gauderio (assembly GCF_052324685.1). Taxonomy (NCBI): domain Eukaryota; kingdom Metazoa; phylum Chordata; class Actinopteri; order Gymnotiformes; family Hypopomidae; genus Brachyhypopomus; species Brachyhypopomus gauderio. The sequence goes on along the minus strand of NC_135218.1, from coordinate 24,394,079 downwards.
AGTTGCTGTGAAGTCAAACTTGGCTATGGCCTCCATGGCAGAAGAATGCTGTGTGTGAAAGAGAGAGAGAATAAAGATGATCTTAAGCTCATTTTAACTTCTGCAGGTCCTTGAGATTTTTTTCAGAAGGTTTTTGTGAGTGTTTTTATATTCCCCTGAATGTACAGGCTTAGCAAAAGGCTTGTGCAAACAGAAAATATATTGATACTATTGCACAGTGGACTGCTGAAAGCAGGAAAACGCTCTGTGGGGGTCATTAGACCTGAGGAGGCAGGCCACTGGTCATCTATAACCTCTGACCTAAAAGCATGTAGCCGTCTTTCGTTGGGTTTTTGCGTTAGCTTCCATCTTGATGTCTCCTTGCCATTCTGCTCATAAGATTTAGCTTTGTGGTGAATTTACTAGTTATTTAACTGTCGCTAGTTAAACTAGTTATTTATCAGAGTGTTTAGCTGGACACAAGCCTGTGGTGTTTGAGGAAGTTGCACTGTGTCAGATATTGTTACACATAATACGCCCAAACTATCACACTTTTCTACTTCTGTTTGTTGATTGTGGATGTATTTCTACAGCAAGTTTTACTGGACACTTATGAAAACATAGGCAGTGTAAAACTGGTTTAGATCTTACTTGATAAAATGTTACCAATTTGGTAGTTATAGGCCCCTTGACAGTTGAATATATAATTAAACATACAAATTGGCTTTCATTTTTCTACAGATGAATATAAAATGATATGGCACATAATTATGTCTAACAGAGGTTCTTTGGAATATATAAATGTTAAAGATACCAAAGTCTGGAAATACAGAGTCCTTGATGGGTTTTCTGTGAAATATAAATTACATCTGCACTGTGAGGAACTGACCGCTCGTCCATAAAGGCTGAACCTGCTATAATTTTTGCTCTAAGAATAATATTCTAATCTAAAAATAATATTCTAATCTAAGAATATTATAACTTTTTATTATTATAAGCAGAGGTTTACTGCTAATTCCTGTGAAAAGCTGGATGATACATTTATTTTCCTAATTCTAAGAGTGTTCCAGAGATTATAGGAATGTACATTTTTTTCATCAAATTCCAGATTAAAATATAATTTAAAACTATTTTAATGCTGCCATATAATCCCAGTAACGATCACAATATTCTTCCAATATTACTACAATATCATTCCAGTATTATTTCGATGTCATTCCAGTATTATTCCTTTCGTCTCAAAAACAGAACTAAAAGATTACACACTGAAGATTTACTTGGTTTTAGCTTCAGCCTCTACTTAAACACACACACACACACACGCATACAGACAAAATCAAACAGAACTGCAGAAATATAAGTGTCGATTAATTGATAATGAGTTTTTTTGCGTAAATCTGGTGTCCTGTAGGAACAATGAAATGCCACAGTAGACATTTGGCACTAAAGGGGAGCTGCTTCCTTTTGTAAACCTCTCCTCCTTTCTTCCCCTCTTCTTTCCTGTCCTCTCTTCTCCTCTCCTCTCTGTGTTCAGTGTTTAGGTTATGTACATACCCAAAGTGGCACTGCTGTAGCTGTTGTGGCTAAGTGTTAGGGTGTTATTGGTGTTATTCAGTTTGGCACACTGAATTCTTAAAAAATTCATTAGGATGAACTACAATAAACCTTGAGACCAACAACGACTTGGGGAAGCTACAAGTTCTATAGTAATTTGACTGACAATATTATTCCACTTATTACAGTACATTCAGAAAGCACTTTGCTTGCACACCTGATGAAACATTATTGCCTTGGACAAGGTATGAAAACTTAAGCGTGATCACGGCACTGTGAAGAGATTTGTGGCTGATTCAGAGTACAGACGGGTTCGTACAGGCAGGATGAGGAAGGTTTCTGCCGGGCAAGTTCATGGGATTAAGAGAGCAGCTGCTGAACTGCCATTACAAACCAGCACACAGGTATTTGAAGCTGCTGGTGCATCTGGAGTCCTGCAAACCTCATGGTGTCTGATCCTCCAAAGGCTCGTGGTGCGTAAACCTACTATTGTGCCCCCTAACCTGTGCTCACAAGCAGAAACGATTGCAGTCGTGCAACCCTGGATGGTCCAGATGGATGGAGTAGTGGATGGCCACCAGGTCCCAACAAGGCTGTGACGTCAGCATGGAGGTGGTGGAGTCACGTTTTGGCCTGGAATGATGGGGAGAGAGCTGGTAGGCCCCTTTAGGGTCCCTGAAGGTGTGAAAATGACCTCTGCAAAGTATATAGAGTTTCTGACTGACCACTTTCTCCCATGATACAAGAATAACCGTGCCTTCTGGAGCAAAATCATCTTCATGCATGACAATGCACCATCTCATGCTGCAAAGAATACCTCTTTGTCATTGGCTGCTATGGGCATAAAAGGAGAGAAACTCATGGTGTGGCCACCATCTTCCCCTGACCTCAACCCCATAGAGAACATCTGGAGTATCATCAAGCAAAAGATCTATGAGGGTGGGAGGCAGTTCACACCAAAACAGCAGCTCTGGGAGGCTGTTCTGACATCATGCAAAGAAATTCATGGAGAAACTCTCCAAAAACTCACAAGTTCAATGGATGCAAGAATTGTAAAGGTGATCTCAAAGAAGGGTTCCCACGTTACAGTTTATCTCAGGCCATTTGGTTCATTTCTCAGATCAGAATTGAAGTTCTCAAAACTGTTCATTCAATCTCCACACCTCCTTGTCACTTGTGCACATCATAATTGCATTTCTCATTGTGTTTCACATTTTGCAAATGCTTTTGTACATTTTGCAAATGGACATGGACAACTGTTTGTTGTTTCTTGCATTATCAATTGCTTATGTCATGTTTTTCAAAATGTGTTGTACGGATTGTCTGTTGAATTGTCTTACCCCCCCAAAACATTTAGTCTTTAGATCATCGCCTAGGTCAGTGGTTCCCAAAGTGGGGGGCGCGGAGCTTGGAAGTAAAATGTGCACATCAGGGGTGTAGTGTTTAAATTCGCCAACTACTGGCGATCGATTGCTATCGCGTCATACACACGCCACCCCCCCCCCCCCCTGCTCAACAACTTACACTCTTGTGGCTCTTTGCCGTAAAACAGTAAAAAAAAATTGCTTTTGGTCTCTGACGGGTTGGCCACCCCTGCTCTAAGGCATCATTTTACTTTTTTAGTTTTATATATATATATATATATATATAAACAGCCATAATCACCACTGGGACATGTCAACATTCCCATTTCATCATGTCCCTTCATGTCTGTTATCATTTGGGGCCACAAAATCCATGATCACTGCATCTTATTTCGTTTTTTATCTTATTGACTGTCATGGGTTGCTCGGTGGGCTGAGCCCGGTGGGCTGGGCTCTACCCACCCATCTGATGGAGGTCCCACAGGATCTTAGCCGTGTTTCTCCATCACTCTCTGTGGCTCCTCCCATCTGTCCCTTGGTGTGTCTCAGCTCCAATGTCGTACAGATGCTCCAGTATATCACCACTGCCACTTGGTTATCACACTGTTCTTTTCCTGACAGCAGCTTGTATCCTGCTGCTAAATATGGACTATCTCAGAGGCGTCTTTGCCCGGTCTGCATCTTGGGTCTTGGGGCCCCTGATGCGAACGACCTGACATCTCAGTGCATAAACTAGTCCTGCCAGAATTTGTGACTCTGGGCCTTTTCTAGCCACTGGGACGACTGTGTTATGTGAGCTCCCCCTGTCACTGGTGCATTCTATATAGTGGCTTATCTCATCATGGTTCCTGTGTTGTGTCACGTATGTCACTTTGGAAGTGGTCACTCTTCTAAAACCTTGTTTCGCTTTTCAAGCAAGACAACAATTCCCCCATTTCCGCTGCTGATCACACAGTGGTCTCTTTAAACCTCTATGAAGTAAACACTTGACTTCTTAACAGCGCCTAAGCAGATTTAAATATCAACTCACATCACAGGGCCACAACACACACCTTCGTGTCACTGCCTTTGCCGGCCATTACACACAAACGAAGAAGCCACGAAGCTCCGTCCGCCCGTAGCTGCCGCTTACCTACGTGTCTCCGGGTGGGTGTCACTCAGGAGCGCTCCTGGGTCTGTCTGCACTCTCATAACAGCCGGGCCGGGCCGCCTGCTCCCCGCAAGGTTGCTGTGTGCCACTGCGTCGCGGTCTGTGGCCGTGCGGAAGCACAAGAGGAAACGTAAGAGGAAGAGTTGTATTCTCCTCCCCATCGGTACGATCTGCTGTTACGCCACGTGACCTCAGTTTCGCTGATCTACAGCAACCCTGACGCTGTATGCCATTACCGAGCATTATGGGACCTGCACACACCTGTACAGTAATATCTCCATAAAGGGCTATTCTGCATTTTGTAGCCTGAAGACATAAGAGGGACATAAGACAACAGAAAACACAAACACAAAAGTGGGAGTTTTTTTTTTGGATATAAGCTGATTATTGTAATATTTAAAGTTCAGGCACTTTAGCATGACTGTAAAAGAACAACATGAAATCAAATGGAGGTCGTTTCATTGTGTGTCTGAGGGCCGAATCGCAGCTGCTGCACCACACAGGCAACGTGAGGGTGTGCAAATGTTTGCTGATGGTGGCATACACACGCCGGCCTTCAACGTGGAGCTCAGATGGCCCAGCTTCTTTTGGGCTCTTACCACACACCCACTTCCTGTGTGTTTGTGTGTCACATGTCTCTGCGGGCCACAACAGATATTGGTGTCACAGAGATAAGCAAAAGTGAACATGTGTGTGTGAACGTGAAAGAGAAAACGGGGAGAAACAAAGATGGCTCCCTTCTTATACTCCACTGGAAGCCACTTTGATTCTGTCCACAACATCATTCTGTTCCCTCGTTTCCTTTTAAGCACCATACATTGCTTATATTGGATAGAAAATAAGTCACAGAAGCAGCTTATAGCAAAAAATGCTATAATTTGGGGCTGCAAATACAGTCATGTTGTGTTTGTATTTGTTACCTTTACTGACAGACATGTATAAATGGATTACCTTTTCTGTTTAAAGCTTCACTGGGTAGCAGGTTCCTGTCCAAGGTAGTGTGTTGTGCTAACGACCAGAGTGTGTTCGATGATGCAATATTTGTGTGTCTTTCAACCTCGTCTTTCACGTACACTCTTGGTACTCTGAGTCAGGACATGTGTGAGTATGGATGTCTCGGGCTTGGGGGACGTTTTATACACATTCCTGTTATAATGCACACAGTCAGCCAGACTGTTTCAATGCTGGATCACCTCTTCAAATGTCATGTTTGTGTGTATGTGTGTGTGTGTGTGTGTCAGCATGCATGTCATGTTTGTGTGTGTGTGTGTGTGTAAACGTACCCATGGGTTGAGATAGTGATGAGCAAATTCATCCGTAGCTTTTGAATTGAGAGAATGGAGGATAGAAGACTTCAAAGGAAGAGAAGAGGAAGAGAGAAGAGAGAAGAATCTAGTCTAGAAGTGTGAAATAGAGGTAGTGAGGGAGTGATTACGCTACTGCAAGCATTAGTGACTCCAGACGATGAGGTACACACTTCAGTCATATTTCTGCAGTTCTGTCACTGTGTGTGTGTGTGTGTGTGTGTGTGTGTGTGTGTGTGTGTGTGCGTGTGTGTGTGTGTGTGTGTGTGCGCGCGCGCGCGCGCACCCATGTAACGTGATATAATGTTTTAATAAAACGACTTACCTTACATGACAAATGGGTTTGTGTGTGAATATTGGAAGACAACCCCGTTAGTTCATGGTGGAAAAATGAAGTCATGTAAACATTGTCAGGATGATTCTGCGACGTACGGGGCCCTGTCACGATTTACTGCATGTCAGTTATGCTTGTCGCCCTGGAAATGTGTTCTACTTCTTTTCATATAACGTTAGTAATACCCGAACCTGCAAGACGCCAGAGTGGATTTGAGCTTTACTCCAGCAGTGTTGGTCATACGAGCAGTCCTCGACAAGCGTCGACTCACAAACTCATTTAACTAACTGAAGACCGTTACATGGGCGCCTTTTTGGTCTGCTTGGAGACCCTGGCATGATGGCAAACGTTGCAGATGCAGTAGTAGAACACGAGGAGGAAGACGAGAAACACGAGGAGGAAGGTGACTTGCTTCAACACAGGATCTCAGAATGCCACGAGCTTTTGCAACAAGAATTTCAGATTGTGTAGAGGAAGAAACTATAAACAGCTGTAGACCGAGGAGAGATACAATTTTGCTGCTCTGTCTCGACTTGGAAGGAATTCCTGAACTCAGCGGTACCTTCACCGTGTCCGTCTTCTGAGTTCTACAAATGCATCACATATGGGCAACTGGACCTTTACGACGTTTCGTCAGTAATCTGTCGCTTGGCTTTTAAATATGTTTTGCGTCAATTATGCCTACATGTCGAGCATCTGTTACAGCATTGATACATTTGATAATTATGATTAATGGATTAAAACTACATACATCAGCTCACATTTTGCGTGGAGTAGCGCAATTGAAATGAGTTTTATGCATCTGACCCAAAGTGTTAACTTTCTGGATAAATGAAATATTTTTTTCTTTTTTCTTTTCCTCTGATTATAACATTTGAAATTATTTTAGTTACCTTTTCCACAGCTAGATAATACGGTTCTAGATCAGGTGTGAGCACTAAAGGGGCGCAGGATCAACTCTACTAGACTATTACTGAACTGAAGGAGGCTGTGAGGAAACACCCCTAACAATGAGAACAGTACGATTAAAAACCCTAAAACAGGAACTTTAGCAAGCGGAAGCGCCTTTTAATAGACATAGTATAGTGCCAACCTGTACACATCTAACCCTGTTATATGCATCTAATTGTCTATGTTATATCCATTTGCTCCTGTCTGCGTTCAGGCTTTTTGGAGCCGCTTGAGAACACGTGACACACGAACAACCTTCTTAGTGGTACACAAGTCCAAGATTAGACTTTCACTTTGGCATATATAACGTCCGATTTCAATTGCGATTTTCACAACATGTATTCCAGTATTTAATAATTTTGTAGGTTGTCCCTCAGTGTCTTCGCAATTATATATGGTACCAGAGACAGACAAATATTTCAATACTTCCCATTACGAAAAATATAACCAGTCACGAACAATTCTTTCTTCAGCCAGCAGGGGGCAGAATTAGACTAACTTTTGGGGCGCACGTTTGTACACCAAACTACATGCTGCTGTATCATTACTACTTGTAGGTGTGAAGTTAAAAGAGTTATGTGACCACGTTCAATCAACATTCAAAGTGTTTGCTGTGCAGTATTAAAAGACATCTCTGCTCTACAGGAAAGAAAGGTCAAAGCAGAAACGCAGGAAATTAAATTAAAGTATGAAAGCATAAAAGCCGGTTATAAGAAACATGCCTGGGTTACATGCCTGAGTTTAACTTTGCTTGTTACCAGTGCGTTAACGGAAAGCTAACTGCGTGCTTCCCAGACCAGCACAAGTGATATTTAGACCCGGAGACACCTCAGCGGGGAGTGCTCAGGTAAATAAATAAATAAACAAACCAAAAAGACTCTTTAAGCTTGGGCTCGCGGACAGGAGAGGGGAGTCTTCAGTTGCCATGGACACGCCAGAGACTCACATTCATCCTGGGAGAACGAGATGAAAAGAGAAACATCAGGTGGGCTCAGAAGGGAAAAATACGTGAAGCATCAGGTGGCTTCACAGGAAAATGCAGCGAAAGGTGTTTTATTCAATTCAGGGGACTCACTGAGCGGCTAAGAGAGTGATACGGTGACCCAGAGGAAACAAAAAGTCGCTGTTGAAAAAGCTGCGTGAACAAAAGAACCAGGATGAAAAAAATGGGTTGAGGATCGGAGGGCAGAAAACCGGGGAAATGAATGCGGGCTATATTTAGAAACACGCGACGATCTATACATCAATCAATGAATTAGGGAACCACACGCATGAACGTCCACACACCCACACACACACACACACACACACACACACACACACACACACACACACACACACACACACACACACACACACACACACACACACCTATAGCACTCCACCATCTGGCATCTGGGTACTAGTACATGAAAGACTGTTAAGGTATGTCTTCCCTGTCTCTTACAGGGTGGTGGTTCACGTCCTGCTGCACTAGAGGCACAGAGGGTGTGAGATGTTGGTGTGGAGTGAGTCAAGTTCTTACCAGTATGAGGGAACAGGACTATTCTTCGCTTTGCAGACAAGAGTCAGGGGTTTAAATACTGTGATGACAACTACAGGAAGCCAGCGGATTGACATGTGTGATGTGTGTGAACTTGAGGAGGTTGAGCACAAGTTGTGCATCTGCACTCTGGATCAGCTGAACGGGTCTGGTGGCGTGTGCAGAGATCCCTGACAAGAGATGAACAGGGAGCAGGCGAACAAACCAGCAGCATCTCTGCAAGGCAACACCTAGATCCTGCAGGTAGAAGAAGAAACTTGCACGTTCGGGTCACACTGGTAACATAGGCACACAGTGTCAGCCGATTGTCCTGGACCACACCTGGAATTCTTCTATTTTCAGACGGCATGACGAGGAAGCTCTCGATCTGGGTGCGAGGGGGAATCACGGGGAATATGCAATAGGTGTGACTTGTGAGGGTTCCGTTTCAGAAGACAGGAAGCCATCGACGGTGAGATGTAAGATGGACAAGATCCAGGATGGAACGCTGGTGTCTGAGTGTCATCAACATGGAAGTGGAATGAAAAACCATGTGAGGATATTACTCCTCCTAGAGAGTGAGCACAAAGAGGAAATAGAAGGGAGCCCAGTTTGGATCCTTGAGGCACACCTGTGGAGAGCTTGCGAGGGCCAGTTGAGGACCCTCTCTATGCCACTCGAGACAAGCACTTCTTTAGGTTGGATGTAAAGCGCTGACATGCTGAGTCAGTGATGCCAAGTCTAGAGAGGGTGGATAAAAGAGGCCCATGATTAACTGTGTCAAAGGCAGCAGAACTGTCCAAGAGGATGAGGACAGATGATAGTTTGGCTGGCACACAAACATATTTATAACCCCGTGTTGGCTAAATTTGGCTTTGGAAGACGTTCTCCCTCTAAGAGTCATGATTTTTTTGTGCAGCCAGCATTCACATGGGTTATTCTCAGCTCTTCCATGACCCTTGGTTAACCACGAGCTCATGACGCAGATTATGTTTGCATCAACTGAGCCAAAACATATTTTCCCAGGAAGGTCTGATAAAAATAATGTGACAGGCTGAAGTGAAGATATTTGTGACATTCCTTTAAAAAGTCATGCATATCCAGACCCTAAAGGCTTTCAGCACTGGAGTTTTGACTTTTGAGCCATCAAGTGCACTTTTCTACCAGTACATTCACCAGGAATCTTCTGGTTTTTCCTCTATGGCTTTAGTGTTTGGTAGGATGGTCAGTTGTCTGTTGTGTCCTTGTATGTCGTGGATTCAAGGCTATAGATATGTTACTCAATTTCTCACTATCTCTATCTTTCTTTTGCTATTTCTCTGCCTCTCTTCCTTGTTTATGCTCTCTCTCCTCTCTCTTTCTTGGATGAAAGTGTAGGTGAGAAGAGAAAGAAAGCTGTGTGTAAGAGAGAATGGAGCTCAGTCATGGAGGACAGAGGGGGGGATGCAATAGCAGGAAAGACCATTAGTGAGCAGAAGAAACGCTTCTGGAGAGATTTGGGAGAGAGGATCGCTGTTATCAAAAGACAAATTGTACAATTTAGAGAAAATGTGTGTGTGTGTGTGAGAGAGAGAGAGATAGAGAGAGAGGCACACACAGAAGGGAATGAAAAAAGTATGCATCTAGAGTTTTTTACGTTTGTGTTTTTTTAAAACGTTTTCTTGTTATTTGCTTGTGTTGTACACCACAGTCCTACAGGTGAAGAGTGTCAGAGGTTGTGTGTGTGTTCATCTGTGTGGTTGGAGATGACACTTTACAGGGAAGCCTGCGGTCTGTAGTGTCTTTTCCCTCTGCCCTCGCATTATTGGATGAAAGGCCTGACTAAGTGCTTTTTGCTAGCTACTCAAAGTGGTCTCTGAAGCCAAACTCCCCATGCTGACCACAGAATAGACACTACGCTGCTTACCGCACAGAGGAGACAACACTGCAAATATCTCCATTCTGCTAATATTTCAATATTTAAGCTTCTGACTTATGAAAGCACAAATACAAAATCAATCATGTTCATGTTTAATAATGTACACAAACACACAGGCTTCAATACAGCCATGTTGATTTCTCCATTCTAAGACCAGTAAAACCACCTGACAGCACACGTTTGGGTCCTGACAGTGGTGGCTTCTCTGTATCCCATAGGGGTCCTTCAACCATGCATCCAGGCTCTGTTCTTCAGATTCTTGGATTTTGGACACAAGGAGCGATCAGAAAGTTCTATTTTGGTGCTGGGCGGTCGCTGGTTGCTGGTCGTGACGCCTCAGAGGTGATCAGAGGCACCATGCTCCTCGTTAGGCGATTCCAGAAGCTTCCGCCAGAGTCTCTAGCGCAGCAGTCCTGCCGCTGAAATATGTGGATGCTGACCTGCTCTGCCGTGATTTCCAGGAGGCAAGTGAAGTGGTGACCTGTGTTCTGGCAGGTTTGGTAGACATCACATAACATTTATCACAAATTCCACAGCTGACACCTGAATCCACCTGCTAGAAGAAAAGACAAAAGTCTAATGGCTGTGTTGCTATGCATGAATGATATAACTGCATATAAATCAAGGCCACTCTATTATATTGGCATCACACTGCTGAGTGCATTAATTAGTCAGAGTGGTAATCTTCCTCTATTTAACAGCACACTATCACTACCGATACTAACATAGACATGTATAATTAACATCCTATTATATTCACCTTCATTATTTTACTCCTATTTTAGAGAATTAATAACGTAAGTGTAAACCCATCTGGACGTATGGGTTATTATTGTATTAATTGTGCTGTCTTGCATAGGGGAGAGAGCGCTGACTACAGACAGAGCGCTAACTACAGACAGAGCGCTGACTACAGACAGCAAAGTGCTGAATCAAACTGGCGGTATTTTATCTGTCCTAACTGAAGGCGCAAAGTCACTACTGGTCTTCACAGTCCAACTAATTTACTGATTTCGTTTCCCTTAGTTTGTGAATAGTACATAATAATTTTACCTTACTGTTAGTTTTTTCAGTGTCCTCATGGTAAAAATACAATTTTACAAAAAACCCATAATTATAATATGATATATATATATGTATATATATATATATATATATAGTGTATATATTTGAATAATGTGATATTATAGTTCTATCCAGTTATAGGATAGTCTGACTATAGATATATAGTCTGACTAATCTGAGATTATACTTGTATCCAATTACAGGATCCATTTGATTCAGCTGAGAATACAGTGCTATTCAATGGGAGTTTCATTTAGAGGCAAAGCGTTTTTCACCAAGATATAACACCGTTTTACAATTGCCACTGAAGAGTTGCAACTCTGCATGGGTGGATGTTTGTGTTTGCATGATTGGCCGTCTTTGTCTGCACAAGAGGCTGCCTGTGTCTGAACGAGGAGCTGTTTGTCTGCACGAGGGGATGTTGTGTCTGGTACTATGTCTGTCTGCATGAGGGGATGTTGTGTCTGTATGATGTGGTGTCTGTCTGCATGAGAGGATGTCTGTCTGTACGAGGGGATGTGGTGTCTGTCTGCATGAGAGGATGTCTGTCTGCACAAGGGGATGTTGTGTCTGTACTATGTGGTGTCTGTCTGCATGAGGGAATATTTGTGTTTATGTTTGTGTCTGGCTTTGTGCTGGAGCAATTCTACAGGTGTGATGATAGCATGGAGGATTCTGGGTCATCACTGCCAGGTAGGTGATGTATGGTGAGAGTGTTTTTGGTGTCCTGTATTCGCCCAGAAGCGTCATGGCTGCCTTCATCTGGAACTTTCCACTCACACAAAAATTTTTTCTGTCTGGTAGCATCCACCCAAAGACAGAGTGAGTGTATATGTTACACAGATAGCGATCATGCCTAATAACTTCAGTCCTTTTAGGAGAAGATTGTTACCTAGAGGAAGTGTATAATCAAATCTGATTATAGTGATTCTCTTTGAAATTATAAGATAAATCCCACCTGAGCAAAATGCCTTAGTGTGAAATCAAAATCATTTTGGGATATGTGATTTATTTTTATGATCACAGTGAACTGGAGTTCTAAATTCTGTGTTAAAAAAGAAAACATTGAGATGTGTTTAGAGTATATTCACTATTTGATAGGTGATTTATATGATTTGCAGTCAGCAAGGTTTGCAGACAGAAGCAGCAAGTAGGTACAAATGTAAAGTAAAAAGGAGTATTTTCATTAAAATCAGGAGAAAATTGAAAGATCTTTTAGTGTGACGTGCTTTTTTAATTAATGAAAGTGTGCAAAGACAAAATTGTTTTCTCCTCCCTTTCATTCTCTCCATCCCTCTCATTCTCTCCCTCCCTCTCTTTCTCTCCATCCCTCTCATTCTCTCCCTCCATCTCATTCTCTCCATCCCTCTCTTTCACTCCCTCCCTCTCTTTCTCTCCATCCCTCTCATTCTCTCCATCCCTCTCTTTCACTCCCTCCCTCTCTTCCTCTCGGGGAAAGCAACCCCTCCTTCATCCTCACTCTGGGTTTGTCTTCACGTCATCTTCACGTCATCTTCATGGCTTCTGACTGGTGTGTCACTGATTTTCCTCTCCACACACACTTTGGTCTCATAGCAGTTTTTAGGACAGTTTTGACATCTTTTCAGGCCCAAGCTTTTCATCCCTGTCAAAACTTCAAAGAGGAAAGAAAAATAAGGTTGGGGCTGAGGTGTGTGAAATTAGAGGGTGCAGAGAAAGATCGATCAGGAAGATAAGTCATTTCTTTCTTTCACACTCTTCCACAGATCACACGTGAGACCCAGAGTCAGTCAGTCCTAGAATGTCTTACAATATCGACCTGTGGGCAGCTGGATTTATGCACATTGTAAATATTTATTCCTCACTGAGAGCATTATGTTTCACATTAGTTACATGCAAAATATATAAGAGAGTACAAATGCTTATGATTAAAATAAATAGGAAGGTAGATACATTATTTTATCTTTCCTGCTCTTCCGCAGATAACATGCGAGACCCAGAGAGTAAGTACACAAAATATACAAGTGAGGGAATACAAATACTCACAAACACTGCTGTCTGGTTCCATAACAACAATGTCCACTGTGGAGTATTTCAGCAAAGTCAGTGGTATTATCAGTGGTGCAAAAAGGGGGTATGCAGCGTATGCGACGCATAGGGGCGCTGCACTAGAGGGGGCGCCAAATCAATGCCAGAAAATTATTTCCCGAGTTGGTGGGGGTGGGGGGTGGAGTGCGGGGGGTGCTGATAGTATGTTTGCATACACCTCAGAAAATATGTAGTTGCAACCCTGGGTATTAACACTCCTGGTGTTGATGAAGTGGATCTTGTTGGACAGTCCCAGGCTACAGTGGCCCAGTATGTGAAGTGGGCCAGTATGTGAAGTGGGCCAGTATGTGAAGTGGGCCAGTATGTGAAGCTGTGTGTGTCTGAGAGAGACGACGCCAGCAGCTCAATCTGTCGAGATGGAGTTGCACTTCATGAATAAGTGTGAAAATCGACATTTGCAGACCTCATAAGGCTGGAGATTACACAGCCAAATTTAGGCATATCACCAATATTGACAAAGTGCCCATCTCTATCTCTATCCCTCACTCTCTTTTTCTCCCTCTCTCTCCCTCCCTCAATGCCTCCCTCTCTCGTCCACTCCCTCCTTCTCTCTCTCCCTCTCCCTCCTTCTCTTTCTCTCCCTCTTCCTCCATCTCTCTCTCCCTCTCCCACCCTCGTTCTCTTTCTCCCTCCCTCCCTCTCTCTTTCTCTTTCTCCTTCTCTCTTTCTCCCTCTCCCATTCTCTGTCCGATCCCTTGTGGAATATGTATGTGATTAAAAGTCGAATGAAGCGTTATACCCAGTAAGATTAAACGGAGTCAAAAGTACAGTTATGTGCTTGTTTTGCATGCGGGCTTTCTTTCTCTGTCTCTCCCTCAAAGTGTTTTAAAGTCGCTCACGTCCCACTGATCAGGACATATTAGCGGTGTAGCTTCTGTGTGGTGTGTAGCTGTCTGCCAGCGGCGTTCTCAGCGATGCGTTGAGTGGGGGGCGAAACCCCCCCCCCCCCGCCCCCACGCAGCCGTTATAAAGCTGCCGGTGTAGCGCTGCTGGTACACCCTGTCTTAAGAGCTCTTTTATTAAAATGATAAAACTATATCTATCTATCTATCTATCTATCTATCTATCTATCTATCTATCTATCTATCTATCTATCTATCTATCTATCTATCTATCTATCTTTGCTTGTTTACATCGCGTTACTCACAAAACCGCTCAAAAAGATTCCCTATGGACCTGTTCTGATCTCCGGTATGAGAGCGAAACATACCACCTCTACACTGTCAGTGCTGGCTCGTGACGCCGCTCAACTATCGGAGATCAATACTACAAATTGCCATAACGCAATTAGTTCGCACTAGAGCATACAGGGCCATTCGTCCATCGCTCTATACATAATTCCTCATTCAGGCAGTGTCAAAAAGTAAATGGTTAGATTTCAGATAGTATGGCTTTTACCGCAAGTCCGTAATCGCTATCCAAGGTGCTGAACCAGTGGTTTGTTGCGCGTTATTTAAACATTCATGTCAGCTTTGCATCTGGCTGTGTATTCATATTTACTGTAATTGCGCTCTCCACAGAAAATGGAATTCATATAAACTGGCTAATACACAGTCGTAAGCGTGTAGTTAGACTGTGGCTTTCGTATACTTGCTTACACATTTTCTTTCATGACTGTAAAGATGAAGAAAGACGTTTCGTGCAGCTCGTGGAATCTCTCGTTCTCACTCCGGCACGATGGCACATGCTTTTCTTGCATCAGTAGTGAGCGCGCGTGGGTGCTCCTGTTTTGAGAGCTCGAGAGCGGAGCGCTTCTCCTTCGCGCGCCCACCGCTCGCGCTCTCACCTCAGATCGGGCAAACCGCGATATCTGCCCGTGAGGTGATAACTGCGCAGTTTTTGGCGCGGTCAGTGCTGCAAGCTCCTTTGGAGACGCTGATCCGCTTTGACCCTCGCCACGCCAGCAGTACGGGGGGAGGGGGGGAGCATGCAGGCGTTCACGCGTCTGCTCGTGCGGATTCTTCTTTTAAGGAGTGCTCGTCAGTGCGCGTGACGGACAGATTCCTGAGGTCCGGCGTCCCTAAAGCGGGCTCGTTTTGTGCCTACTCGCCGGGAGTGGTTCCGTGCGCGCTCAGGTGTCCGCGCGAAACAACCGAGACGCGCAGACGGATGCAACAGCTTTGTGGAGAAGAGATCACAAACTAAACCGGACCTCTGGTTTTAGCAGATCTCTGAGATGGATTCATGTGTGATCGTCTTCTATACAAGACCGCAACTACGTCTGAAAAATCTGTTCCAAGTTGAACATTAGAGAAACGCAAAAAACGTAAAAACTATTAATTTATCCGTAAAGAAAAGTGATGATTACACCTCTCGAATATATTATGATGTTCATTTGGGTCTCTCCCGCCAACGGGAGAATTGTCGTAAATTGATAGGTTCTGTTTTTGTTATTTTCTCCATTTGTATGTGAACATTACAGCATTTTTAATCCAAAACGCCGCTCACCTAGAAATCCGGTTCTTCGGGCGCGTGTCGCGGGAACAAAGTCTGCCAGCGAAGGAAATACGCGAACAGAACCAGAAGATTTTGGATTTTTTAAATTTCATTTTCCACTTTGCGCGAGAGAACTGTGGAATGGTGTAGATCAGACAAGCATGTGGATGTTTAAAGCCTACGAGAATGTCCCTCATGGACATGCCTGTATGAGGAGTTATCAACGTTACGGAACCCCCAGAACACGTCCTCCAACGGTTAAACTCTACTCGCTTCTGTATATATGAACTTCTGCGTTATGTTTAAACTTAAACGACACTGGGACATAATTATTTTGGGTCCTCCAGACCGTTACTATATTTATCCTTAGTAACATAAAAAAGGTGACGAGCGAGCTGGACTAAAGGAACAGACCAGCATACAGCTCTCATCGTCAAACGCCCATATTTGATGTCAAGAAAGGTGAGTTCAGCAATTGTCTTAAAAAAAACTTTTAAGTTTGCGGTACTGGGTCGCGAGCTCAATTCTGCAGCCGCACGGTGTTGCATTTTAAGAAGTAAGAGCATTAAAAGTGTCCGTTGAGATAAATGGGGTTTTAATGGGCGCAATGAATCACGTGCACGAACGCGCGCTCTCTCTGTCTCTCTCTATCCCCCTCTCTCTCCACTCACTCGTTCACTCACTCACATACAGATGCGCACATTGTTTTTTTTTTGTGGAAACAGAAGTCGTGTGGTTTTCTTATGTGACGTATGGTTTGCGTTTAAGCGTTATGTGCGCTTTCATGATGCATCGTGACTTATGGTTATGACATCGAGAAACTTGTGATTGAGGAAGGGGATATTCTGTTATCTCGTCATTATTCACTTCACCGTCCATCAGACAGGTGGTGTGTGTCACATGCTGTTAGGAGTCGCTCTAGTGTTTCGATCCCAAAACCATCACACCATAGTGTTCAGATTTCCAAAATGAGACACCAGTCGAATGGACACGAATCTTGCACTGAATAAAAAAAATATAATATATATTTTTTAATATAATCTATTATATTTCCTCAAGGTAGTCAGGTCGTGGTTTACATTATACAGGGGCGCTGCTGTTCACATGAAATAGTATATTTGATAAAACATTTAGTTATAGTGGATTTGACAACTCATTGCCCGTCTGGAGAACGAGCCAGTTTGCAGTTTCTGTAAAGACAGTAAAGAATTACAGAGGTGCAAATCTTTCAGGTAGTAGAAGTGCTCTTCTCTTCTGAGCGAGCGAAGAAACGCGATCGTTCGCTAAACACAATCTCTCGCTGCACTCTACAAAGTTGGACCGAGCGCTGTGTCCAAAAGAGGGCGCTATTTCAGTTGTAATGCCACTTATTGATGCCCTGACATGGCAAGGTGCTATTTATACCTCGGATTTAATTCCCAGGAAGCGAAACCCCTCAGTAGAATGCTGCATTAAGCGAGTCATGAGTCATGCGCCTGCAGGAACGGAGCTCTGCTGCTTTTCTGTCGAACGATCAGACGCAGAGAGAGAGAACGAGAGCGAGAGAGAAATAGAGAGGGAGAAAGAGAGAGAAAGAAATTATTGTTTTCAAAGGTGCCTCTGCTCAAATGGCAACTAATTAGTCTATTAATTGAAAAGTCTGAGGAAAGACACCATTGGAAAACAATCATTGGTGGAGTGAAGAGATCAACAGGTTCATATGTAGATTGTGAAGAACACATACACATCAGTCTTGTAGCACATGCTGTAGGCCACATTACAAACCCATTAAAACAGCAACATTAATATTAATATGTGCATTTGAAACCCAGGTGTAGTGTCTAAAGATGGTTTTCTCCTACCTTTGTAATGTGACAGAAACGGGTGCAAAACTTGTACAATATAAGGTACTGTGTGTGTGTGTGTGTGTGTGTGTGTGTTTGCGACAGAAAGAGATTTGCACCAAATTCAGTAATTTCACGAATATCCCTCCGTCTGTCTAGAGACTCTTGTGAAGATTAAATGAAATGTCTCACTGTGTCCACTGTATCTGCGTGGCTGGTCACTACAGTCAGGGGGTGGAGGGGCTGGGGTGTCACCAGGGACACTGGGAGGACTGGGGTGTCTCCAGTGACACTGAAGGGATCAAGGTGTCTCCAGTAACACTGGAAGGATTGGGATGTCTCCAGTGACACTATAGGGATTAGGGTGTCTCCAGTGACACTGAAGGGATCAAGGTGTCTCCAGTAACACTGGAAGGATTGGGATGTCTCCAGTGACACTATAGGGATTAGGGTGTCTCCAGTGACACTAAAGGGATCAGGGTGTCTCCAGTAACACTGGAAGGATAGGGGTGTCTCCGGTGACACTAAAGGGAACAGGGGGTCTCCAGTGACACTGGGAGGATTGGGGTGTCTCCAGTGACACTATAGGGAATAGGGTGTCTCTAGTGACACTGGAAGGATTGGGGTGTCTCCAGTGACACTATAGGGATCAGGGTGTCTCTAGTGACACTGAAGGGATCAGGGTGTCTCCAGTGACACTGGAAGGATTGGGTGTCTCCAGTGATACTATAAGGATCAGGGTGTCTCCAGTGACACTGACGTTATCATGGTGCTCTAATGACTGTGTGATAACAGTCAGCACAGTGCCACACACCCCAGACAACACTGAAACTTATATATTTCTTGCTTCCAAAAGCCTTAAAATGAACAAATAGTTAAGCAGAGATAACAGATAATGGCCACATCGCTTCTGCCTGTACTTGTTCTTAGCAGAAAATTATGTTTTGGATTGTCTTGAAATAACAGGTCTTCAAATTGTCTCATTTTAATGAATAATCAAGTGCTTGAGAATTCTAGTTTGTTCATGCATAGTACTTATTTTGCATTGTGTGGAGGGTCATTATTAGCACTGTGTATAGGAACTGTATTGCTAACCGTGTGGGGAAATCATAAACTAACTGGTGATGTGTGTATGTCTTGTCATGGGTATAGGAACTCGATTGCTAATTGTGTGGGGGGGGGGGGGGGGGGGGGGATGAACTGACTGATGATGTGTGTATGTCTTGGGAATATGGCACATTCCTATAGTCTTGGGAATGTGTGTGTGTGTGTGTGTGTGTGTTTGAGTGTGAGTGTTTGTGTGTGTGTGTGTGTGTGTGTGTTTGAGTGTGAGTGTTTGTGTGTGTGTGTGTGTGTGTGTGTGTATGGGTGATGAACTGACTGATAGTGTGTGTACATATTAGCTGTATACACAAACTCTAGGGGAATTATGGACACTGGTGTTTGGGTGCAGTTTCCTTGGCTGTATGTCTTCAGCCTGTCTAACTCTATCTCTGAGCTGAATTATTTTCAAAGAAATATTGAAACAGATTCCAGAAATATTGAAACAGATTCCAGAAAGCTTTAACAGATTCCAGAAGGCTTTAACAGATTCTAGGAAGACTGAAACTGATGTTCTAAATTCATGAACATACACAATATGCTGTTGATTATTTTGGTCGTTGTCAACAGCATCTGACTGTTGAAGCAGTTACCAGTTTACTGGTCAGTATATAAATAAATAATAATTATTGTGCTTGAATGTAAATACAGTAATATTCACTGAATAAAGGGATGTCATTTCCACTGGACAGAATATTAGTGGATATGATATGTTCTTATTAATCACAAAAACAACACCAAGAACAGTAATAATAGCACAATAATAATAATAATAATAATAATAACAATAACAACAATAATAACATACATTTGAAACAACTTAATTAGACTTCTTTAGAATTATGTTAGATTTTTCTTCTGGATAGCTGAGCTTGAACAGAAATTGTAAAAACAACATAAATTCGTCTTTTAAAATTGTAATTTTATGCTATAGAAATACTCTTTATCCAAACTGAAACATAATGAGTCATGACATGTATATGACATGTATATGGCATGTATATGACATGTATATGGCAAACTAAATCCTAACTGCATGATGATTTTTTTACTGCGTGATGACTTTTTAAATGGTAAACTCAACGTTTGTAGCTTTCCACAGGTTTTTTCTCCTGTGGGGATCTCCTCAGTCATAGCAAATACAATTAATTAAATAAAGCCAAATCATTAATATTGTTTTCTTTTTTCCTTTTATTGTAGTACATAATGCAAGTAGTTTAACATTTGTAATAGTTATTTGGTGATGTGGTCTTTTAATATATTAGCTAACTAGCTAAGTGGCTTCTCTTTATGCTTCACAGGTGAACTTTTGCCTGGCCAAGTCCTTGCCTGAATGGACAATTATATATTAAAACACAACAATCACAACTATAACACAGACAGCTAACATTGCTGACCTAGAAATGCCCCCCATTACTCTCAATTACTGCACTACTCCTCACCAGTAGCGTAACAGCCTTGTACAACAAGGTTGTCTTGTACAACATTTTCAATTTTTGTGGGTTTCTTGAGGGTGAGGTTGGGGTGAGGGGTGTTATTGCTATTACCCTCACAACCATTCTGAGTCCACACAGCTGTTAGATAATAGATAGTACAGAAGTGTAAACATGACCTGCCAATTCACTTGTGTTTTCATAACCTCATCAGGTTTATGGAAGCATTTCCATGCGTGTTGGGATTGGACAAAAAAAATGAAGCGTCCATTTGAAATTCAAAATGAATTTTCAGCTATAGCAGCTGCAGGTGATCACATCCTGTTGGAGGAGAAACTTTAGCAATAGCAAAGCCTGTTTTCAAAGAGACCCTACAAAGATCAATTCACCAAGGACATGAAAAATGTCACATGGTCACAAAATATCAAGTAGGACAATTATGTCTAAAATTTACAGAGATAGTACGACTAAATC
Source organism: Brachyhypopomus gauderio (assembly GCF_052324685.1). NCBI lineage: Eukaryota > Metazoa > Chordata > Actinopteri > Gymnotiformes > Hypopomidae > Brachyhypopomus > Brachyhypopomus gauderio. Next base: position 24,373,583 of record NC_135218.1, on the reverse strand, counting down.
GTGCACCCAAGATTCAAACTAGCTAGGTGGCATATATCAAGATTATCAACAGGAAACATCTCAGGTCAACAGTCATTGTTTTCCCAGACAAACATTTCAAGTCTAAACATGTAAAATATGTGAACGTCAGAGGTGTCAATTCCAGGTTCAGAAAGTAAAAGTCCTCACCAGGATTTTGCTCAGGCTTCCTGGATTGTGTTGATTCCACTAATTTTACCTGGCTTGCACTAATTAGAAAATCTAGCAAGCTTGAGCAAAATTCTGGTGAGGACTTTTACTTTCTGAAACTGGAATTGACACCTCTGGTGAACGTCTAAGTGTTCCATACCTCAGCGGTGAAGATATTTTTGAAGTAAAACTAACAGTCAGCACCTAAAGCCACCCATTCACTGTGACTTCAAAACCCACAATGCCGAGGGAAAGCCCACACAGCAACTAGACAGGTTCAGTGCTTAAGCGTGTCAGGAACACTGGCTATTAGCTGACCGTGAACGCCATTGGAAACGAGCAGCAGAATGATCCTTTCCTATAATAATTCATTTATTATGTTGCATTTCTTCTATATGTGGGAGAGAAAACTTTATGTAGCTGAAAACACTGATGCTTGAACTTCGCTTAGCAGAAAAAAAGTACATTTTGAAACCACTGACTTCATCTTACTGAACGTACAAACATTCCAGCTCATGCACATAAAGAACACGTTGCACAGGGAGTTATATGAATTATGGGGAGTTATATGAGTTATGGGGAGTTATATGAGTTATATGTGTTGTGGGGGGTTATATGAGTTATATGTGTTATGGGGAGTTATATGAGTTATGGGGAGTTATATGAGTTATATGTGTTGTGGGGGGTTATATGAGTTATGGGGAGTTATATGAGTTATATGTGTTGTGGGGGGTTATATGAGTTATGGGGAGTTATATGAGTTATGGGGAGTTATATGAGTTATATGTGTTGTGGGGGGTTATATGTGTTGTGGG
>NC_135218.1:24362600-24370100 GCF_052324685.1 Brachyhypopomus gauderio | reverse complement strand
CTCACTCTCTCTCTCTCCCTCACTCTCTCTTTCTTCCTCTCTCTCTCTCTCTCCCTCCATCTCACTCTCTCCCTCTCTCCCTCACTCTCTCCCTCTCTCTTTCTCTCTCTCTCTGCATCCCTCTCATGATGGGACAGGAAGCCATGGACAGTACTTATTTACCATGGGAATGAAAATGATGCGGGTTGTGTGTATGTATATATGTATATGTATATATGTGTATGTATATATGTATATGTATATATGTATATGTGTATATGTATATATATGATACATATACATAATTGCTTATGGAATTCCATAAGCAAGTAGTGCTGCCATAATTTACAAATCCATCCGTGCTGGATAGGTCAAAAGGTCAAAGTTCGGAGGTCATAGTTGGATACAGCCATGAAGATGGTGGACTGTGGTTAGATCCTGTGGGACTTCTCACACAGACTGATGGTAATGACTAATGAACCAGACGTAGTGATACACAAACAGGAGAAGAGGACGTTACTGATGGATGTAGTGATGGATGTAGTAATAATAAGAGAAGACGTAGAAGGTGAAGGCAACAGTGGAAGCGGTTCATCTCTCTCTCTCTCTCTCTCTCTCTAATATATATATAACCCTCGGACAACTTCCACATGGGGACATTCATCAAACCCACAACCATGTGGTTACGTTGCAAGACCAATTGTTCAGTGTATATCTTTTTGGACCTCTTTGTGAGGACTGTCTCACAAAGACAAGAGAGCCTCAACATTCAGACGTATTGGGAGAGTGACATGAAATGCTTAAAAAATCCTTTAAAGAACACAAATAGTTTTTTTGATTACGGAGGGTTTGGTATGCATAATGCATTATTTAGTTGCACAGTAATCACCAAATGAATGAAAATACCCAACAATTGAGTGTGTGTGTGTGTGTGTGTGTGTGTATAAAATGTAACTGATAGCCTTAGGCTACAGGATCATACGGCACCACAAGCCAGTCAATGAAATCAGCTTCCCTAAGTCCCTTTGACACAGCTGAGAAGTCTGGTAATGATTGCAGTGTGCAGTCCAGTCCACATCTCATATATTTTCAGACCCCAACTTTGGATGTGTGTGTGTGTGTGTGTGTGTGCGTGTGCGTGGGTGTGTGTGGGTGTGTGTACTCTATCTCTTCTCCTACAGTCTGTCGGAGCACAAAGAAGGAGGGGTGTAATGATTTAGAATCTGCTCGAGGTGAGCATTTCCTCTAAATGAGTTGTGTGTGTGTATATTTGTGTGGGTGTGTGTGTGTGTGTGTGTGTGTGTGTGTGTGTGTGCATGCACCATTTGGGTGCTTCATCCTCTGTGGAATAAAGCTGGAAACTGGCCAGAAATTCACAGGGAGCTCATATTTTGGCATTTTGGACGGCACCCTGTGTGTGTGAGCAAACAGGAGTCAGAGGGGGCCTTTCTGAGAGCTTTGCTGTTTTGTTCAGAATTAAGAGGTTTAGATCAGTCTGGCCTGCGCAGCAACTCTAACCTGTCTACTTGTTTGCTGTATTATATGCAGTAATTCTCTGTGTTCGGGAAACTGGAGTTGCTTGGTCCAAAGACCAGGATATAAGACATACCTGCCTCTGGCTTGAAGACACATGTGCCTCTGGATTAAAGGCACGTGTGCCTCTGGATTAAAGACACGTGTGCTTCTGGATTAAAGACACATGTGCCCCTGGATTGAAGACACGTGTGCCTCTGGACAGAAGATACGTGTACCCCTGGATTGAAGACACATGTGCATCTGGATTGAATACACGTGTGCCTCTGGATTGAAGACACATGTGCCTCTGGACTGAAGATATGTGTACCCTTGGATTGAAGACACATGTGCATCTGGACTGAAGATACGTGTACCCCTGGATTAAAGACACATGTGCCTCTGGACTGAAAACACGTATGCGTCTGGATTGAAGACATGTGTGTCTTTGGCAAGCCAGTTCTGGGTACAGACTAAGACTTTCTGAAACTTTTTACACAGTGGGTAGGAAGTGGTGGCATTGACCCAGTCTGTGCTGACCAGAGGAGGATTCTGGGTCAAAATATCCCTGCTCTGACCTTTGCTTCTAAATAAGGTAGTTGATCCCTCCATCTCGAAGGAGCTCTGGAAAAAGAGCCAAACTGCCCTGCTCTGGATTAAACAATGGCAGAAAAAAAAATCTACTTCAAAAAAGACGGAGTGGGCTGTAGCATATTTGCACACAAACACTGACCAAGTGTTTCTGATTGAGCTGTAAAGTGTCAGTGATGCACGCGAGCTCAGCTTTTTCGGGTCTTGTGGCCCATGCAGGAAGCGTTTGCGGTACAAACGGGGTGCAGGTCCGCGTGGGCGCAGGTTGAACGGCACTTTTGTGGAGCCGCCTACACCGTCTGTTCCATCGTCTCTGTGCCTTACACTGAGCGTCTTGCTCACATACTGTCCCCATCGCCATCCGTCTCTGTGCCTTACACTGAGCGTCTTGCTCACATACTGTCCCCATCGCCATCAGCCAGCAGGGAGGTGTGTGTGTGTGTGTGTGTGTGTGGAAAGGGGGGAGCAATATGAGAGAGAGAAGGAGTGAGATGGAGAGAGAGTGAAAGACAGAGAGAGAGAGAGAGAGCAGAAAACAAGTGTGTTGAACATGTATTTTGTGTCTGAATGTGATGTTCCTCTGCGTGATGTTCCTCTGCGTGATGTTCCCCTGCGTGATGTTCCTCTGCGTGATGTTCCTCTGCGTGATGTTCCCCTGCGTGATGTTCCTCTGCGTGATGTTCCCCTGCGTGATGTTCCTCTGCGTGATGTTCCTCTGCGTGATGTTCCCCTGCGTGATGTTCCTCTGCGTGATGTTCCTCTGCGTGATGTTCCTCTGCGTGATGTTCCCCTGCGTGATGTTCCCCTGCGTGATGTTCCCCTGCGTGATGTTCCTCTGCGTGATGTTCCTCTGCGTGATGTTCCCCTGCGTGATGTTCCTCTGCGTGATGTTCCTCTGCGTGATGTTCCCCTGCGTGATGTTCCCCTGCGTGATGTTCCTCTGCGTGATGTTCCCCTGCGTGATGTTCCCCTGCGTGATGTTCCTCTGCGTGATGTTCCCCTGCGTGATGTTCCTCTGCGTGATGTTCCTCTGCGTGATGTTCCTCTGCGTGATGTTCCCCTGCGTGATGTTCCCCTGCGTGATGTTCCTCTGCGTGATGTTCCCCTGCGTGATGTTCCTCTGCGTGATGTTCCCCTGCGTGATGTTCCCCTGCGTGATGTTCCTCTGCGTGATGTTCCTCTGCGTGATGTTCCTCTGCGTGATGTTCCCCTGCGTGATGTTCCTCTGCGTGATGTTCCCCTGCGTGATGTTCCTCTGCGTGATGTTCCCCTGCGTGATGTTCCTCTGCGTGATGTTCCTCTGCGTGATGTTCCTCTGCGTGATGTTCCCCTGCGTGATGTTCCTCTGCGTGATGTTCCCCTGCGTGATGTTCCTCTGCGTGATGTTCCTCTGCGTGATGTTCCCCTGCGTGATGTTCCCCTGCGTGATGTTCCTCTGCGTGATGTTCCTCTGCGTGATGTTCCCCTGCGTGATGTTCCTCTGCGTGATGTTCCTCTGCGTGATGTTCCTCTGCGTGATGTTCCCCTGCGTGATGTTCCTCTGCGTGATGTTCCTCTGTGTGATGTTCCTCTGCGTGATGTTCCTCTGCGTGATGTTCCCCTGCGTGATGTTCCCCTGCGTGATGTTCCTCTGCGTGATGTTCCTCTGCGTGATGTTCCCCTGCGTGATGTTCCCCTGCGTGATGTTCCCCTGCGTGATGTTCCTCTGCGTGATGTTCCTCTGCGTGATGTTCCCCTGCGTGATGTTCCTCTGCGTGATGTTCCTCTGCGTGATGTTCCTCTGCGTGATGTTCCCCTGCGTGATGTTCCCCTGCGTGATGTTCCCCTGCGTGATGTTCCTCTGCGTGATGTTCCTCTGCGTGATGTTCCCCTGCGTGATGTTCCTCTGCGTGATGTTCCTCTGCGTGATGTTCCCCTGCGTGATGTTCCCCTGCGTGATGTTCCTCTGCGTGATGTTCCCCTGCGTGATGTTCCTCTGCGTGATGTTCCCCTGCGTGATGTTCCTCTGCGTGATGTTCCCCTGCGTGATGTTCCTCTGCGTGATGTTCCTCTGCGTGATGTTCCTCTGCGTGATGTTCCCCTGCGTGATGTTCCTCTGCGTGATGTTCCTCTGCGTGATGTTCCTCTGCGTGATGTTCCTCTGCGTGATGTTCCCCTGCGTGATGTTCCCCTGCGTGATGTTCCTCTGCGTGATGTTCCCCTGCGTGATGTTCCTCTGCGTGATGTTCCTCTGCGTGATGTTCCCCTGCGTGATGTTCCTCTGCGTGATGTTCCTCTGCGTGATGTTCCTCTGCGTGATGTTCCCCTGCGTGATGTTCCTCTGCGTGATGTTCCTCTGCGTGATGTTCCCCTGCGTGATGTTCCTCTGCGTGATGTTCCTCTGCGTGATGTTCCCCTGCGTGATGTTCCCCTGCGTGATGTTCCTCTGCGTGATGTTCCCCTGCGTGATGTTCCCCTGCGTGATGTTCCTCTGCGTGATGTTCCCCTGCGTGATGTTCCTCTGCGTGATGTTCCTCTGCGTGATGTTCCCCTGCGTGATGTTCCTCTGCGTGATGTTCCTCTGCGTGATGTTCCTCTGCGTGATGTTCCCCTGCGTGATGTTCCTCTGCGTGATGTTCCCCTGCGTGATGTTCCCCTGCGTGATGTTCCTCTGCGTGATGTTCCCCTGCGTGATGTTCCTCTGCGTGATGTTCCCCTGCGTGATGTTCCTCTGCGTGATGTTCCTCTGCGTGATGTTCCTCTGCGTGATGTTCCCCTGCGTGATGTTCCCCTGCGTGATGTTCCTCTGCGTGATGTTCCTCTGCGTGATGTTCCCCTGCGTGATGTTCCCCTGCGTGATGTTCCTCTGCGTGATGTTCCTCTGCGTGATGTTCCTCTGCGTGATGTTCCCCTGCGTGATGTTCCTCTGCGTGATGTTCCTCTGCGTGATGTTCCCCTGCGTGATGTTCCTCTGCGTGATGTTCCCCTGCGTGATGTTCCCCTGCGTGATGTTCCTCTGCGTGATGTTCCCCTGCGTGATGTTCCTCTGCGTGATGTTCCCCTGCGTGATGTTCCCCTGCGTGATGTTCCTCTGCGTGATGTTCCTCTGCGTGATGTTCCTCTGCGTGATGTTCCCCTGCGTGATGTTCCTCTGCGTGATGTTCCCCTGCGTGATGTTCCTCTGCGTGATGTTCCTCTGCGTGATGTTCCCCTGCGTGATGTTCCTCTGCGTGATGTTCCTCTGCGTGATGTTCCCCTGCGTGATGTTCCTCTGCGTGATGTTCCTCTGCGTGATGTTCCCCTGCGTGATGTTCCTCTGCGTGATGTTCCTCTGCGTGATGTTCCCCTGCGTGATGTTCCTCTGTGTGATGTTCCTCTGCGTGATGTTCCTCTGCGTGATGTTCCCCTGCGTGATGTTCCCCTGCGTGATGTTCCCCTGCGTGATGTTCCTCTGCGTGATGTTCCCCTGCGTGATGTTCCCCTGCGTGATGTTCCTCTGCGTGATGTTCCTCTGCGTGATGTTCCTCTGCGTGATGTTCCTCTGCGTGATGTTCCCCTGCGTGATGTTCCCCTGCGTGATGTTCCTCTGCGTGATGTTCCCCTGCGTGATGTTCCCCTGCGTGATGTTCCTCTGCGTGATGTTCCCCTGCGTGATGTTCCCCTGCGTGATGTTCCTCTGCGTGATGTTCCCCTGCGTGATGTTCCCCTGCGTGATGTTCCTCTGCGTGATGTTCCTCTGCGTGATGTTCCCCTGCGTGATGTTCCCCTGCGTGATGTTCCTCTGCGTGATGTTCCTCTGCGTGATGTTCCTCTGCGTGATGTTCCCCTGCGTGATGTTCCCCTGCGTGATGTTCCCCTGCGTGATGTTCCTCTGCGTGATGTTCCCCTGCGTGATGTTCCTCTGCGTGATGTTCCTCTGCGTGATGTTCCTCTCTCTCCTTTGCTCCTCTCGTCTCTCCTTCTGTCTTTCCATGTCTTCGTCTCCTTGTCTCACAGAGCTCCTTTGTAACGTGCTGTGTTATCGGAGTTATCTGTGTGTTTTGGGGGGGGGCTGTATCTTCTCCCAGTGGTGGTCAGGCGTGGTCCCCAAGCGTGCCCTGCGCTGGGTGCCGTTGGCACGGGCTGGACGCAGCGGCGTTGTGGAGGGTGGTTTGTGATGAACTTCTGTTTACAGCCACAATATGCCCTTTTGTTCTGTACCCGGCTGTGCAAACGTAGGGGGTGGCGGGTCCGTTTGAACAGTTGGTCCTGCAGAGCCGTCGGTGCCACCAGCGCTGAATCTCCATGCCACGGGGGAGGGCGGCACGGCAGGAGGGGCGGAGGGGTCGCTCGGGGCACCTGGACACACTGCGTACGCATGTGAAGGGCAGTGTTACCCCCAACGTGTGTCAACAGCACCCAGAGAGACGGCGACAGACAGGCGAGGAGGAGAGGAAATATTAGATGTGAGAGAAACATGGAAACATCTCCAGATCTCTGGAATCATCTTGGGTTTCTGTTTTCCAGTCTTGCTGAATGTCTCACAGGAAGGGGTTGAACTTGAAAGTAATCTAATGGGGGATCTAAACGCTGGTTTTTGATCATGTCCTCACTCTTCTGTTCTGAACAGAACCAACGGTGCAGCGTGGAGATGTGAGTTGAATAGAGACAGCTGACGACCCAGTCAGCAGGTTACTGCTGCAGTGTTTGGTAACAGGACGGTGAGCTGCGGGGTATCAGGATCCATGCGGCTCTCATACAGGGGCTTCTGGGTGATGTTTGTGTCTGCAGGGCACTGTGTTGAGCATCAGATCATGTCTGGGGCCTAATGGTGTGTGTGTGTGTGTGTGTGTGTGGTTGCACAGACACATCAGGGGCTCTGACATAATACTGCAAAGCTCCAATTGGGAGACAAAGTCCATTTAGGACCAGAATGGAGGAAGATTAGTTGTATTAATGTCTTACTGTCACCTCGTCACATTATACAATATCGATTATATAATGCAATAATTTGATGTATGATAAATGTTATTTATTGTTATCAAATGTTATTGTGATAATTGAGATTCCATTCATTAATATGCAATTGACAGGCTTGACATATCTGGCAAACCTTTTTTAGATTTGTAATATAAAACCATGTCAATGGTGAAACGTGATGCTGTACCTGAAACTCGATGTATATTTGTTTACTTTATTTTTTAGCCTTTACCATGAAACCTCCAACATTTTTACTGGTTTCATGGTTTCATGACGTGGATCGATATATTCACATCGGCTCAGTAAAGTCACATTTCTACATCATTTAGAATAACTGGTGAACTTTAAACAGCTTTAAAAATGAATTATTTGATTAAGAGTTTAAGGTACTTGGAGCCTCCTCTGATAAACCTGGGTAGGAAAAAGCCTCCTGAGATGTCAGCCCACCACGTCTGCAAACTGCCCTGTGGGGGTGAGTGG
>NC_135218.1:24335100-24352600 GCF_052324685.1 Brachyhypopomus gauderio | reverse complement strand
TTTAATGCAATTAACCTAAATCTTGTGATCAAGAAATGTGCGCTAGTTTTAGCATGTGGCCATAGTTGCCAGCAGTGTTCTCAAGTCTCACGCATTTTACCGTCTTCACACGCTCTCACGCCACCTGTCCTCACGTTCGCCACCGACTCTCACACTCTGAATTGAATTCAAAGCTTAAGACCCTGGTTGCCAGGTTCGCGGTTTTCACACCAAATTGGGCTTGTTTGAAAATCCAGCCGTGGGTAAAAATTCTGGGGTGCGTTTTTAGGGCTACTTTTGAGTTGGGCTACCGCGGGAGTTACAAGTCAACACTAAGAATCGATCGTGATATAATACTTAATTTGTCTCCATTTTACACACTCGCCACCCCCCCCCCCCCCCCATCATCAACTTTGGGCTTTGGGCTAGTTTAGGCTGCTGAAGGGCGGATTTTACAGTGACTTTGTGCGGGATATTTTTACAGGACCTGGCAACCCTGGCTAGTTTTAGCATGTGGCTAGTCCGTGCCCGCCGTTATCATGGTTCATCGGACCAACACGTTGTATTGGGAGCCTTAAAAAACTACCTTAAACTGTACAGACTGGGATACACCTTCAGGAAACAATAAACAAGAATATAATGTAACGGTCCACGTATCTATTAATATCTTTTGAACAGTCCCACAATGTTTTTGAACGGTCCAAACGCGAAGTTAAAATTCAAGCAGGCTCAAAAAGAAACAGAAGCGTGAAATGCGAATTCTTCTAACGGGATGAGAGAAAGTGAACATTCAATTATGTCATATTACGAAAACTCTGGGAAGAACCTCCTACAAACCGATGAAAACAGCGATTGTTTTTACCGCGCGCTTGCGATGACTGATTTCGCTTAGACAGCGCGACCGGAGAAAAATGGAAAAATATGCAAGTATTTTTATAATAATACTTATAATAATGAAAAATATCCAAGTCCCTACATTCTTCCTAATGATCAATTTAAGAGTTGAAAAGCGCTCAGACATTTTAAAGATTCAGCTGTTCGATTCAGCAGCATTTCCACTGCGTCTGGCTTGAGCTGAGCGCTGAGACCTTCTGACCCCAGAATCAGGACTTGACCTCTGGAGTTCTCAGCCATCCTATGCTCCAGTGTTCATGCCTTCAGCATTCAGTCCTAATCAAGGTTCTCTGTGTCAGATTGCTTCTGCCTGCTGCTCCCATCTGTGTTGCGGGTTCCGTGAACCGCGTTGTGTTGTGGTCCGTGAGTCCTGCCTGTCAGGACTTCTCCATCCACTCACTCCAACCGTGCTACGTAAGCCGTTCTCATGTCTCCCAGCATGGACAGTAATGTTGGGTTTTCACTGCCAGTTAAGCTGAGGTTCATCCACCTCTTTCTGAGGGGCGATACATCCTGTTAAACCTCCGTAGTGGCCCAGCAGGGTCTTCTGGGGGTCAGGATAAGACGTTAAAGAGGCCCGGAAAGTTCTGTTAAAGACCCACTGAGTCATTCAGCATGAAGGACTGATGGCATCTTCACAGCGGAGACGAGACTCTGGATTTCATCTGTTTGACCTTCTACGTCAAAGTGAGCCTTAACTGTACTGCGTTGTGACACAACATACTGAGCTGTGATATGTACTGGAGTTGAGAGAGAAAAAGACAGACATTACCACACAGTCAGAGAAAATACACACCTTATCCAGAGACTGCGTTTACACCTTTCCACAAGAGCTTCCAAAATCCCCTTTTCTTCCCAATGAAAAACTGAGGCAAACAATTTCGGTTGGGCAGACAGGAGGCGTTGGAACATAAACAGCCCTCGCTAAGCAGCTACCGCGCTGGGCTCAGCTACTCAGTCGTACCCACCTTGCCGGAGCCACGCCGCTCTTTGTAGACGGTGAGCTTTCACATAAAGAGCAGCTCTATTCAGCTCTGGGACAGCTTTCATCTGAATAGCAACAAAGCCTAAGCCCCGCCCCTTTATACACCCCACTCCCACAAGCACATGCTAGTGCTTCCTGTTTCTCTTTCTCTTTTCTGCTTTCTTCTGTTCTCCCTTTCTCTGTCAGCTTCTTTTCAGGTTTATATACATCACACACCCCAACACACACACACTCTCTCTCTCTCTCTCTCCTTGAGATTTTGCTGTTGGAGGGTGTTTGCCTCCCCCATGGAGCAGGTAGACTAAAGTGATGACAGCCTGGTGTGTGAAAAGGGTGTGCATCCTGTGTGTGTGTGTGTGTCAGAGAGTGGGTGTGTGTGTGTGTGTGAGGTATTGCCATTTGATTGTTGTCTGGTATGTGTCTTAAAGGGCAGCCAGCAGAGTCCACACACACCGCTCTGTCTGCATGGATCACTGGCAACTATACAAAGGAAGAGTATTTGTGTATGCAGGCATGGCTTCACTTATTTGTGAGGAGCACAAATGTCTGTGGTATGGCTGGAAATATATCAGGCTGGTTGCCAAACTTTTAAACTTTTAATATATTTTCTTGTTATATCTTCATTTGTGTTTTCTGAAAAACATTAAGAGAACCCATTGTATTAATTTGATGAAGTTTTGCCTAGGTGTAGGTTTACACTCCCTGAATCTTGTTCTGTGATTTGTGATCAGGGAAGGGAGTCAACATTCAGGTGTCTACCTTGTTTATGCTACACAGCTTAATAATCTGCGCTTAAATTAAGGGAAGAGGTCAAGGACATATTTGAAACAGCATACCTTTAATATCAATTAATATTATTGTTGTTTTGCAGTTATGGAATGAATGTTACAATGATACTATTGCATTATTTAATCTAGAGTTTATCATGTGCAAGTATTGTTATTTTGGTTTGTAGTATATGAGGACTGTGTTATATACACATACACATTCACATGCACACACGCGCGAGAACACACACACACACACACACACACACACACACACACGAGAACACACACACACGCGAGAACACACACACACGTTCACAGGTTGGGGTTGAATCACAGCAGGCTTGTGATGTGAACAGTGTGCTGATAAGGCTAACCTTTAATCCTAGACTGACTGCTCAGTGGGCCTAACAAATCAACTTCTTATCTCACACACGCACACACACACACACACACACACACACACACACACACACACACACACACACACACACACACACACACACACACACACACACACACACACACACACATTACTACAGTCCCTGTGGACCAGATGAGTAGGAGAGAGGAATTAGTGAGGTATAGTAGAGAAGATAAGGGTCAAAGGTTGAACATGGATATGGTGGTTATGGAACTGTTAGTGTGGAGGAGAGGAAACAACCAACCATGGGTGTGTGTGTGTGGGGTGTGTGTGTGTGCGTGTGCGTGTGCATGTGCGTCGGTGTGTGTGCATGTGCGTGTGTGCATGTGTGCGCCCACGTGTGTGTGCACATGTGCGTGTGTGTGTGTGTGTGTGTGGGTGGGTGTGTATGTGTGTGTGTGTGTGTGTGTGTGTGCGTGTTTGTGTGTATTTGGGTGTGTATGTGTGTGTGTGTGTGTGTGTGTGTGTGTGTGTGTGTGTGTGTGTGCGTGTTTGTGTGTGTTTGGGTGTGTGTGTGTGTGTGTGTGTGTGTGTGCGCTTGTGTGTGCGCGTAAAGGTGTGAACATGTTAAACAGTCTAAATGGCTAGCACAACTCAAGGAATCCATACCTAATTTCTGGGAGAGGTAAATGAATCCCAGAAGCCCTCGTGCCCATGCGGATGCAGCCTTGGTGTTTGGTGGCCCAATTAGACATCATGGACATTATGCCTGTCACCTGCTCACTTGATTAATTTCTGGTTTTAATGAAGGTGTCACTTTTATTTAGGAGAACTTTTATCAGTTGATAGAACCTTGATTGGATAGACTGGCTATGATATAATAGATGAGTGGTCTCATATGATAGAGGTTACACACACACACACACACACACACACACACACAGAAACGTAGATGCAAACTGAGCCGAATTTTCATGTCTTTCACACTGAATTGAAATGAGGCTTTGATGACTGATTTAAGCAACAACTTGAACACAGTTGATATTAAACATCATGTGTGTTCATAATAGTTCTATCAAAAGTGACAAGCATATTTTCACTGCAGTGACTTGGTATATGTGGTACAAATGTGTTGTTTGAATATTGCTGTGTAGAAATATTAGAATATTGGACAAACACAGTTTACGGAAGCAGTTAGGTTTCATATTTGATAGTCAGTTTTAGGATGTGTTTAGTAGCTCTCCTTTGAAACATTTTTAAATAAAATATGCTAATATATCTCTGGTCCCTAGCCTTGTGAGTTCCTAATTCATGTATGGGTTATTATTGTGTGTGTGTGTGTGTGTGTGTGTGTGTGTGTGTGTGTGTGTGTGTGTGTGTGTGCGTGTGTGCGTGTGTGCGTGTGTGTGCGTGCGTGTGTGTGTGTGCGTGCGTGTGTGCGTGTGTGCATGTGTGTGTGCGAGTGTGTGTGTGTGTGTGTGTGTGTGTCTAATACCAGCAGCCCATAGCAGACTGATGCCTGCCTTTAACACCATGACAGTAATGAGCCTTTTTGATGTAGTCACCAGACTGAGAAATGTTTCTGAAGTTTATAGCGCCCCATTCTTCAAAGTTGTAGTGGCGAGTTTCGTTTGAGCCAGTTATCAGCAAGGACGAGACCTGTCCTCACACAACAGACTGAACAAGACCTGTCCTCACACACCAGACTGGACAAGACCTGTCCTCACACAACAGACTGGACAAGACCTGTCCTCACACAACAGACTGGACGAGACCTGTCCTCACACAACAGACTGGACGAGACCTTTCCTCACACACCAGACCGGACGAGACCTGTCCTCACACAACAGACTGGACTAGACCTGTCCTCACACAACAGACTGGACGAGACCTGTCCTCACACACCTGCTACCAGACTGGACGAGACCTGTCCTCACACGCCTGCGACCAAACTGGACGAGACCTGTCCTCACACACCAGACTGGACGAGACCTGTCCTCACACACCAGACTGGACGAGACCTGTCCTCACACGCCTGCTACCAGACTGGACGAGACCTGTCCTCACACACCAGACTGGACGAGACCTGTCCTCACACGCCTGCTACCAGACTGGACGAGACCTGTCCTCACACGCCTGCTACCAGACTGGACGAGACCTATCCTCACACGCCTGCTACCAGACTGGACGAGACCTGTCCTCACACACCTGCTACCAGACTGGACGAGACCTGTCCTCACACGCCTGCTACCAGACTGGACGAGACTTGTCCTCACACGCCTGCTACCAGACTGGACGAGACTTGTCCTCACACGCCTGCTACCAGACTGGACGAGACCTGTCCTCACACGCCTGCTACCAGACTGGACGAGACCTGTCCTCACACGCCTGCTACCAGACTGGACGAGACCTGTCCTCACACACCTGCTACCAGACTGGACGAGACCTGTCCTCACACGCCTGCTACCAGACTGGACGAGACCTATCCTCACACGCCTGCTACCAGACTGGACGAGACCTGTCCTCACACACCTGCTACCAGACTGGACGAGACCTGTCCTCACACGCCTGCTACCAGACTGGACGAGACTTGTCCTCACACGCCTGCTACCAGACTGGACGAGACCTGTCCTCACACGCCTGCTACCAGACTGGACGAGACCTGTCCTCACACGCCTGCTACCAGACTGGACGAGACCTGTCCTCACACACCAGACTGGACGAGACCTGTCCTCACACACCTGCTACCAGACTGGACGAGACCTGTCCTCACACGCCTGCTACCAGACTGGACGAGACTTGTCCTCACACGCCTGCTACCAGACTGGACGAGACCTGTCCTCACACACCTGCTACCAGACTGGACGAGACCTGTCCTCACACGCCTGCTACCAGACTGGACGAGACCTGTCCTCACACACCTGCTACCAGACTGGACGAGACCTGTCCTCACACGCCTGCTACCAGACTGGACGAGACTTGTCCTCACACACCTGCTACCAGACTGGACGAGACCTGTCCTCACACACCTGCTACCAGACTGGACGAGACCTGTCCTCACACGCCTGCTACCAGACTGGACGAGACTTGTCCTCACACGCCTGCTACCAGACTGGACGAGACCTGTCCTCACACGCCTGCTACCAGACTGGACGAGACCTGTCCTCACATGCCTGCTACCAGACTGGACGAGACCTGTCCTCACACGCCTGCTACCAGACTGGACGAGACCTGTCCTCACACGCCTGCTACCAGACTGGACGAGACCTGTCCTCACACACCTGCTACCAGATTGGACGAGACCTGTCCTCACACACCTGCTACCAGACTGGACGAGACCTGTACTCACACGCCTGCTACCAGACTGGACGAGACTTGTCCTCACACGCCTGCTACCAGACTGGATGAGACCTGTCCTCACACGCCTGCTACCAGACTGGACGAGACCTGTCCTCACACACCAGACTGGACGAGACCTGTCCTCACACACCTGCTACCAGACTGGACGAGACCTGTCCTCACACGCCTGCTACCAGACTGGACGAGACCTGTCCTCACACGCCTGCTACCAGACTGGACGAGACCTGTCCTCACACGCCTGCGACCAGACTGGATGAGACCTGTCCTCACACACCAGACTGGACGAGACCTGTCCTCACACGCCTGCTACCAGACTGGACGAGACCTGTCCTCACACGCCTGCTACCAGACTGGACGAGACTTGTCCTCACACGCCTGCTACCAGACTGGACGAGACCTGTCCTCACACACCGCTTCTGTTGGAACAGGATATTTACTTGTCCCCGCGTGTCACTCCCTAATATGGGCCTGTGGTTAGTAGTTTCACAGCCTCAGCCAGATGGGCCGGTCCTGTATACGTAGGCGGTTCTTGGTGAGACCGGCTGATGAAACCCTCCAGGTGGTCAGGCAATAGGCCGAGATTGGACTCGCAAGACTGGGCCACAGAGTCAGAACGTCTACTGTTCACATCCGTGCAGAACAGTGTTGTGTGTCACAGGCACTTTGTTGTAGTGTCATGATGGAGTGATGATTAAAGTGATCATGGCATCACTCCACTCACTTACTCATCCTTCACTCCACTCACTTACTCATCCTTCACTCCACTCACTTACTCATCCTTCACTCCACTCACTTACTCATCCTTCACTCCTTCTTCTTTCCTTTTGTTCTGCCCACACCACAGATAGCTCTGTAGCCATGACAACCGAGGAGGAGGGTCCCAAATCGGAGGGCGGATCCTCCGCTGGAGCGGATCCAAATTTGGAAGTGGATCCTTCGCCTAAATGGGAGGAGCCTATCAACGAGGAGGCGGGGCCTGCGGAGCAGGAGGAGGCGGGGCCAGTGGTGCAGGAGGAGGAAGCGGACGCGTGTAGTGAGATCAGTGCGCTGGTGCTGCCGTACCCAGAACTGGCACCGGTCGTCTTCTTCTGTCTCAAACAGACAACATGTCCACGCAGCTGCTGCATACGCCTGGTGGCCAGCCCATATCCTTATATACACACACACACACACACACACACACACACACACACACACACACACACACACACACACACAGACATGTCCACGCAGCTGCTGCATACGCCTGGTGGCCAGCCCATATCCTTATACACACACACACACACATGCAAATACACACACACACACACACACACATGTCCACGCAGCTGCTGCATACGCCTGGTGGCCAGCCCATATCCTTATATACACACACACACACACACACACACACACACACACACACACACACATGCAAATACACACACACACACACACACACACACACACACACACACACACACACACACACACACACACACACACACACAGACATGTCCACGCAGCTGCTGCATACGCCTGGTGGCCAGCCCATATTCTTATATATACACACACACACACACACACTCATACACACCCATACACACAAACACACACACACACTTACAGACACACACACGTACACACAGATGCACTCATGTACACATGTACACACAAACATGTACAAACATACATGTACACACACACGCACACCTGTACACACATGTACAAACACACACATGTACAAACACATACATGTACAAACACACACACGTACACACACACACTCATGTACACATGTACACACACACATGTGTACACACACACACACACATATGTACACACACACACATATGAGCCTCACCCTCAGAATGTTCCAGGAATCATTTATGTTACTGTTACTTTTGCTGCTTTCCTGTCTCACTCATACTTTTGTCAGTTCGTCTCACGTTTGTGTCTCACGGTGCCACGTTATCTTCAGAAGACATCAGTTCGTAAGTTGGACATGTTGTCATCAATGACCTTTGTACACAGATCTGTTTGTGCAACACTGTGCGTTCATCAGCACTGTGAATTAGCATATTCATGAGGATTGTGAATTAGCATATAAGACGGCCTTCAAATACCTTTTAAGGATGAGCTGCCTGTCGACATGACTGATGTGTCATAAAGATGTCAGCTATAGAAGCAGAAACGAGCAACTTTGCTTTTAGAGATCAATGAACATGTATCAATCTAACAACATCAGCAGTGAAAATAATAGTTACTAAAGCCAATGACTGGGAAACAAGTGATGCTGGAGTTTGTGATGCTGTCCATACTGGTCCAAACCATCAGATACAAAGGACTGTGGTTCATGACAAGACAGAGGAATAGAGGACATGACTGTTGCCTACATCAACATCACAAAGTGTTTATTCACATCGGTGGACCTGAAAGCTCCTTTGTCACTGTATAGAAAAGCAAAGTCATAGCACAAGGTTGCCTAAGCAGATGAAGGCCTGTTGTTGCCACGGAAGATTAGTAAAGGAAAAAGTTCAATTAAAGCATCAGACTGAATAATCATAGCATGAATATTCATCGAGATTAATTTTATGTTCTGACTTCTTCCAGCTAAGAAAACAGATAAAGTTGATAGATTAAAAATTACCTATAAACCAAAGAATTTCTGTTGTTGTTGTCAGGGAACATGAACTGGAACTTGTTTATTTGTCTGTGCCTAAGAGGATGTTCTAAATATTTGTAACGGTTTTGCATGAGGTCCCATTACCTTTCACACATCACCACTTTAACCACCAATCTGTGCAGCAATCTCTCTCTCTCTCTCTCTCTCTCCTTATCCCACCCCCCCCCCTCTCTAGCAGTAAAAGTTTCCTGCATCACTTTAGTAACACTTCCCTCCTGTACGCGACCCCCCCTCCACATGCACTCTAGCTGGGCTGACCAAGGAGGCAGTGTGTGCGTCTGTCACTAGCTTTCTGACACGCTGCAGGGGTTTATGGGGGATTACTTCTTTGTAGATTAAGAGCCACAGAAGCTATTAGAGTCTTGGTGAGGTGTCATCTCTTGCCCTAGGCTGGCTCTGTGTGTGTGTGTGTGTGCTGATGATATGCATGTGTGGAAAATCTTAATTTATTCCCAGGATGACACTGATTTGGTATTTGAATGATTAATTCACCTGTACAGTGATGTTTAAATTGATCATCTGTAATATGGAAGGTACTCTGTGTGTGTGTGTGTGTGTGTGTGAGTGTGTGTGTGTGTGTGTGTTTCTCCTGTGATTCAGGAAGCCACAGCGCACATTGGAACAGAGTGTGAGAGGAGTGAGGGTTGGTTTGGGTGATCAGTGTGAGAGGAGTGAGGGTTGGTTTGGGTGATCAGAGTGAGATGGTTTGGGTGATCAGTGTGAGAGGAGTGTGGGTTGGTTTGGGTGATCAGTGTGAGAGGAGTGAGGGTTGGTTTGGGTGATCAGTGTGAGAGGAGTGAGGGTTGGTTTGGGTGATGAGAGTGAGAGGAGTGTGGGTTGGTTTGGGTGATCAGAGTGAGATGAGTGAGGGTTGGTTTGGGTGATCAGTGTGAGAGGAGTGAGGGTTGGTTTGGGTGATGAGAGTGAGAGGAGTGTGGGTTGGTTTGGGTGATCAGAGTGAGATGAGTGAGGGTTGGTTTGGGTGATTAGTGTGAGAGGAGTGTGGGTTGGTTTGGGTGATCAGTGTGAGAGGAGTGAGGGTTGGTTTGGGTGATCAGTGTGAGAGGAGTGGGGGTTGGTTTGGGTGATCAGTGTGAGAGGAGTGTGATGGTTTGGGTGATCAGTGTGAAGGGAGTGAGCGTTGGTTTGGGTGATCAGTGTGAGAGGAGTGAGGGTTGGTTTGGGTGATCAGTGTGAGAGGAGTGGGGGTTGGTTTGGGTGATCAGTGTGAGAGGAGTGAGGGTTGGTTTGGGTGATGAGAGTGAGAGGAGTGAGGGTTGGTTTGGGTGATCAGTGTGAGAGGAGTGGGGGTTGGTTTGGGTGATCAGTGTGAGAGGAGTGAGGGTTGGTTTGGGTGATGAGAGTGAGAGGAGTGAGGGTTGGTTTGGGTGATCAGTGTGAGAGGAGTGAGGGTTGGTTTGGGTGATGAGAGTGAGATGAGTGAGGGTTGGTTTGGGTGATCAGTGTGAGAGGAGTGAGGGTTGGTTTGGGTGATGAGAGTGAGAGGAGTGAGGGTTGGTTTGGGTGATCAGTGTGAGAGGAGTGAGGGTTGGTTTGGGTGATCAGTGTGAGAGGAGTGAGGGTTGGTTTGGGTGATGAGAGTGAGATGAGTGAGGGTTGGTTTGGGTGATCAGTGTGAGAGGAGTGAGGGTTGGTTTGGGTGATCAGTATGAGAGGAGTGTGATGGTTTGGGTGATCAGTGTGAGAGGAGTGAGGGTTGGTTTGGGTGATCAGTGTGAGAGGAGTGAGGGTTGGTTTGGGTGATCAGTGTGAGAGGAGTGAGGGTTGGTTTGGGTGATCAGTGTGAGAGGAGTGAGGGTTGGTTTGGGTGATCAGAGTGAGATGGTTTGGGTGATCAGTGTGAGAGGAGTGAGGGTTGGATTGGGTGATCAGTGTGAGAGGAGTGAGGGTTGGTTTGGGTGATCAGTGTGAGAGGAGTGGGGGTTGGTTTGGGTGATCAGTGTGAGAGGAGTGTGATGGTTTGGGTGATCAGTGTGAAGGGAGTGAGCGTTGGTTTGGGTGATCAGTGTGAGGGGAGTGAGGGTTGGTTTGGGTGATCAGTGTGAGAGGAGTGAGGGTTGGTTTGGGTGATCAGTGTGAGAGGAGTGGGGGTTGGTTTGGGTGATCAGTGTGAGAGGAGTGTGATGGTTTGGGTGATCAGTGTGAAGGGAGTGAGCGTTGGTTTGGGTGATCAGTGTGAGAGGAGTGTGATGGTTTGGGTGATCAGTGTGAGGGGAGTGAGGGTTGGTTTGGGTGATCAGTGTGAGAGGAGTGAGGGTTGGTTTGTGTGATCATTGTGAGACGTCCCTCCATGGACAAGTGCTGCAACGAAGCCCTAACATCTTAATTATTAATTACAGGGATGTGGAGTCATGAGGGAGAAGTGTACACGAACTCACTAACTTAGAAGCCATGGAGGAGAGAGAGGGACTGATGATAATACCAACATACATATGCATATATGTGTGTGTGTGTGTGTGTGAATGAGAGAGACTTGGACAGAGAGATAGAGAGAGAGAGAGAGACTGGGACAAAGAGAAGCACATGGTGGGGAAGAGAGAGAAAGTGAAGTGATAAAGAGATGGATGAAGGTGATCTGGGAGGAAGTGAACCAGAACACCCTTCTTCATCCTCACTGCCAGTGTGCAGGGCATGATTGGAGATAAGGCCCCGAGGAGCCTGGGGGAGGGGCTTGGTGTGGGGGGAGGGGCCAGGGGGCTGCTCCACTACAGTTTCTGCAGAGATAGATGGAGGGGGAGGCAGAGGCTCAGAAGGCCTGAGCCTCCCCAGCTACTGTTTCAGGCAGCGCTTCATCCACACAGCCTGTTGACTCCCTGACAGCTCCGTCTGGAATGAAAAGGCTCTGAGTCAAGGCTGAGTGGGCCAGGGACCCCTCGGCTTCCTGCCACTGCTATCAAGAGCAGACTCAGATCCTTTGAAGCCAGTAGGACAGCAAGAGCTGAATAGCTTATGTATCACATTGGAGCTCAGCAGAAACGGCACTTACATGTATGTGTCCATCCTGTCTGTGTGTTAAACAACAGGCGATTCAGCACCACATGCAGGTGGACAGCGCACATAAGCCCCAAAGGCGTTGGCACTTCGGTTTGGCCATATGGGCATGATAACTGTCAGCTGTGAGCACAAGTGGGCTGTCCTGAACTAGACGGGTGTGTGTGTTAGTGTGTGTGTGTGTGTGTGCGCATGCTGCTTGCTAAACCTACTTTACAGGAATGGCAAGGTGATGGGCTGGTGTTCTAAATCTCTTACACACACACACACACACACACACACACACACACACACACACACACACACACACACACACACACACACACACACACACACTTCTGCTTTTCTCTGCTCATTTTCTTTGATGCGGTCTCGTGTGACTCCTGATGGATCATCCCAGCACCCCCATTGATTAGCAGAGATATCTCCTCTATCATTTATCATTGTCTCTCTCCCTCTCTCTGTCATTCTCTCTCTCATTCATTCCCACTCTCTTTTTTTGACATGTGCAGTGTATTACCCACTGCTCTGTGTGTGTTCCAAATACAGTTTAGAGTGTCTTTGACAGCGATAAAATATTCACTACATTAAACATAGAGTTGCAAGATGAATCTTGCACTGCAGCAGGAAGCAGGATGTGGGCCAGGACTCGTAAAATGGAGACGTGTGTTGTTTGCTCCATAAGACAATATCTTTGTGATTGAAACGCGGTAGGATCACATTTTTGGCGTCAGCCATTGCAGTAACTTGGGCCCTTACCAGAGGTTCACAAACCTTGTCATGCAACTTTTCGTCAGGGCAATTACTGCAGAGGCCTGACCGATCGCACAGTGGCCAATATGTGTACGCATACAAAACAAGGAGTCCGACTTCAAAGCTCTCTTTGCCAATTAAGACCAAAGTGTGGTGTCTCCAGAGAAAGTAAGCAAGAGTTTATTCTCTGAGTCGTGGTGGGGAATCGCTCATGACTGTGGCGTGCTGCATTGGCAGTAGAACATTGTTATCGTTGACTTGTGTGGTTCTCCAGGTCAGCGGTGGAGTTATGGAGGCGTGGTGTGGTGGAGTTATGGAGGCGTGGTGTGGTGGAGTTATGGAGGCGTGGTGTGGTGGAGTTATGGAGGCGTGGTGTGGTGGAGTTATGGAGGCGTGGTGTGGTGGAGTTATGGAGGCGTGGTGTGGTGGAGTTATGGAGGCGTGGTGTGGTGGAGTTATGGAGGCGTGGTGTGGTGGAGTTATGGAGGCGTGGTGTGGTGGAGTTATGGAGGCGTGGTGGCCAACAGCAGCTGCTGCACTGGCTGCTTGGCTAATAACACATGAAAGGACATGAAGGACATGAAACTCACATCCTGCCATGTGTGAATTAAAATTCCCGTGGTGAGTCTAGAGGATCAGCCCCTTCACAGTGGTGATCTATCTCTAACGATGTTCCAAACATCTGTGGGGGATGTCATCCAACCCCCCCACATCCACACGATTAATTTCTCCTGGATTAATTTCTCCTGGACTCATTTCTGCTGGACTTGATCCTTCATGACTTGTTTCTCCAGGACTAGAGCCTCCATGACTCATACCTCCATGAGTCATATCTCCATGACTCGTTCCTCCACAGTCCGTTCCGTCATTTCACGTTTTTGGAAAGTGCTGGAGTAACGTTCAGCACTGAGTACTGAGTACATGAGTCATTAAATCAGCAAGTGCCGTGGCCATGTGACTCCGCCCAGCTCCAAGTGCCGTGGCCATGTGACTCCACCCAGCTCCAAGTGGCATGGCCATGTGACTCCACCCAGCTCCAAGTGGCGTGGCCATGTGACTCCGCCCATCTCCAGAGCTCTTGGTCCCTCTAAGCAGCGAGTCACATGGTTCTGTTTTAGCTGCACATGATATGTGGAGTCTGTAACGTCCTTCACACTGGCTCTGACTTTTAGAACTCTGTGTGAATGTGCACGTGGGAGTACGTGTGTGTGTGTGTGTGTGTGTGTGTGTGTGTGTGTGTGTGTGTGTGTGTGTGTGTGCACAGATGCATTTGGGAATGAGTGTGAGTGCGTGTAAGCAGATACATTTGGGAGTACCTGCATGTGTGTGCATGCATGCGTGTGCGTGCAAACACGCATGTGTACAGTAGAAGTGTCTTCGTGTCTCTCCCGTTCCATACAGGACGTGTGAGATTCTCAGTGGACCAAAGCTGTGGCAGTGTGATGTGACTGAAGGTAGTTGCCGACGGCGACGCAGCTGAAGGTAGTCGCCAATGGTGATGCCACCATGGAGATGCAATATTAAAATCAGCAGGGGAGGAGCCACACGGGCACGTGTAAATAACCACAGAACTGCCAATGTGTCTGCTGCACGTGTTGCATCACAGAAGCAACGCAGAATACAGCATATTAAAGAGATGGGGGGTATAGAAGAGTGGGGGAGAGAGGGAGGGAGGAGAGGGTAAGAGAGGGTAAGAGAGGGTAAGAGTGGGTAAGAGTGGGTAAGAGAGGATAAGAGAGGATAAGAGTGGGTAAGAGTGGGTAAGAAAGGGTAAGAGTGGGTAAGAGTGGGTAAGAGTGGGTAAGAGTGGGTAAGAAAGGGTAAGAGTGGGTAAGAGAGTGTAAGAGTGGATAAGAGTGGGTAAGAGTGGGTAAGAGTGGGTAAGAGTGGGTAAGAAAGGGTAAGAGTGGGTAAGAGTGGGTAAGAGAGGGTAAGAGTGGGTAAGAGAGGGCATGAGTGGGTAAGAGAGGGTAAGAGAGGGTAAGAGTGGGTAAGAGAGGATAAGAGTGGGTAAGAGTGGGTAAGAGAGGGTAAGAGTGGGTAAGAGTGGGTAAGAGTGGGTAAGAGTGGGTAAGAGAGGGTAAGAGTGGGTAAGAGTGGGTAAGAGTGTGTAAGAGAGGGCATGAGAGGGTAAGAGAGGGTAAGAGAGGGTAAGAGTGGGTAAGAGAGGATAAGAGTGGGTAAGAGTGGGTAAGAGTGGGTAAGAGTGGGTAAGAGGGTAAGAGTGAGTAAGAGTGGGTAAGAGTGGGTAAGAGGGTAAGAGTGGGTAAGAGTGGGTAAGAGAGGGTAAGAGTGGGTAAGAGTGGGTAAGAGAGGGTAAAGGTAAGAGGCATCAGATCTAAGGACTGAGGAGGTGACAGATTAATTGTGTGTGTGTGTGTGTGTGTGTGTGTGTGTGTGTGTGTGTGTGTGTGTGTGTGTGTGTGTGTGTGTGTGTGTGTGTGTGTGTGTGCCTGCGTGCGTGCGTGTGTGTGTGTTTTGAAAATGTGTTTTGTTTATTTGCAAAATACAATGAGTAGATTTGTATTATACAATACATATATATATATATTATACAATATATATATTACAGACATATAGTGTTGTAGCTTGTCTTTCTCTCTGTAGCTCTCTTTCTCTGTCTCTGTATCATTATCTCTCTCTCTCTCTCTCTCTGCCCACTGTTTTGTCTCATACAGTCCTGAGTCCTTGTGATAGTCCTGACTCCCTGTAATAGTCCTGACTCCCTGTGATAGTCCTGACTCCCTGTGATGGTCCTGACTCCCTGTGATGGTCCTGACTCCCTGTGACAGTCCTGACTCCCTGTGATGGTCCTGACTCCCTGTGACAGTCCTGACTCCCCGTGACAGTCCTGACTCCCTGTGATGGTCCTGACTCCCTGTGATGGTCCTGACTCCCTGTGATAGTCCTGACTCCCTGTGATGGTCCTGACTCCCTGTGATGGTCCTGACTCCCTGTGATAGTCCTGACTCCCTGTGATGGTCCTGACTCCCTGTGATGGTCCTGACTCCCTGTGATAGTCCTGACTCCCTGTGATGGTCCTGACTCCCTGTGATGGTCCTGACTCCCTGTGATAGTCCTGACTCCCTGTGATGGTCCTGACTCCCTGTGATGGTCCTGACTCCCTGTGATAGTCCTGACTCCCTGTGATGGTCCTGACTCCCTGTGATGGTCCTGACTCCCTGTGATAGTCCTGACTCCCTGTGATGGTCCTGACTCCCTGTAATAGTCCTGACTCCCTGTGATGGTCCTGACTCCCTGTGACAGTCCTGACTCCCTGTGATGGTCCTGACTCCCTGTGACAGTCCTGACTCCCTGTGATGGTCCTGACTCCCTGTGATAGTCCTGACTCCCTGTGATGGTCCTGACTCCCTGTGATGGTCCTGACTCCCTGTGATAGTCCTGACTCCCTGTGACAGTCCTGACTCCCTGTGATGGTCCTGACTCCCTGTGACAGTCCTGACTCCCTGTGATGGTCCTGACTCCCTGTGATAGTCCTGACTCCCTGTGATGGTCCTGACTCCCTGTGATGGTCCTGACTCCCTGTGATAGTCCTGACTCCCTGTGATGGTCCTGACTCCCTGTGATGGTCCTGAGAGAGCACAGAGTATGGAGTGAAACTGAAAGCGGTATAATGAAGTGAAGGGGAGAATAGGTAGAAATGATAATGTGTGAAATCTCGGGCTGTGAGTTGTGGAGACACAGTGACCCAGCGGATCCAGGAGAGGAACAGAGAGGTGAACATCTCAGCTCACGCATCCAGTCTCCTTACAGCTCCAGTGCTTATAACAGACTCCATGGCAGCCTGTTTGAAATCTGTAATTCTGTTAGTTAATAAGGCTTAACACAGCAGAGCCATTGCTCTGATGATGTGTTGTTATTGTTTATCAGATAAAGACTTACCATGACAACAGACTGACTGGTTGTAACTTTGGCCTGAGGCTGATTCGTGAGTTCATATGGGGGGATCTCCCTCAGACAGCTAACCCCTGAGGGTACGCAAGGAGGCAAGCAGGGTAAGCAAAGCAGCAGGTTTTCCCACAAACCTCAGAGGTTCTGTGCAATGAAATCCCATTAATGGATTGTGTTTGTAACATGCTGTCGCTTGTGTCGCGTGTTTAATGAAATGCGGGCGAGAAAGTCCAATTTCAGCACCACAGAGTGGACAGCTCCTCCCACGGTGTTTTAATAATAGTGTTGTGTAACCCCCGGTTCCCACAGGTAGCAGCTACACATTCAAAGAGCCCTGAATTTCCTCTACCTCTCACACATGCAATCTGTCGCTGAGCTGTGCATGACTGGTGCCGTTGGGGGGTTGAATGCAGTGCTTGAATGCTTGAAGTGTGTGTGTGTGTGTGTGTGTGTGTGTGTGTGTGTGTGTGTGTGTGTGTGTGTGTGTGTGTGCGTGTGTGTGTGTGTGTGTGTGTGTGTGTGTGTGTGTGTGTGTATCGTGTGAGTGGCAAGAGGTTACAAGCAGATGAGGAACTGTGCACTGTCAGAAGTGTGAGTTGTAATTATCTGGTTGTTAATCTCTCTCTCTCTCTTTGTCTGGATCTCTGTGTCTTTCATCCTTTTCTATTTTCTTCCTCTTTATCTCCCTCTCTTTTTCTGTCCCATTGTTTTTCCTCATCTTTTCTTTCTCTCCCCCTCATGTCTCTCCTGCTCATGTTGCTGTTTGAGTGATCACTACTGAGATGATGAGGTAGGATTGATCAGCATCC
>NC_135218.1:24307600-24327600 GCF_052324685.1 Brachyhypopomus gauderio | reverse complement strand
CTGTTCCCAGGTACAGGCGCACGCTGTGGGTAAATGGCAAGAAAAAAATCTGGAGCAGAATTTCATTGCTACTGAAAGCTGAAAACAAAGATAAACTGAGGTTAAACAAGTGTGTGTGTGTGTGTGTGTGTGTCTGTGTGTGTGTGTCTGTGTGTGTGTGTGTGTCTGTGTGTGTGTGCGTGTGTGTGTGTCTGTGTGTGTGCGTGTGTGTGTGTGTGTCTGTGTGTGTGTGTGTCTGTGTGTGTGCGTGTGTGTGTGTGTGTGTATGTGTGTGTGTGTGTGTGTGTGTGTGTGCGTGCGTGTGTGTGTGTGTGTGTGTGTGTGTGTGTGTGTGTGTGTGTGTGTGCTTCGAAGCTTTGTAGATGCAGCTGCCACTATCGCTGTCATTAACATAATGTCTGTGATGTTTTCTTTTCTGCTTCCTCTCAGTTTTCGCCCAATCACTTCACAGCGCTGGCTATCTCCATGACAATGGGCTGATCAGATCACTGCACCAGTCTCTGAAAGGAAGTAATCCAGATTACTCTAGCTGAAGTCCCAAACAGATATTTTAAACCGTTCTTGATTAAGTTCTTTAGAAACCGTAGCTCTAATGTTTACAGCATTTGATTGAACTTGTTAACTCATTTTCAAGGTCTCCTTGTGCTGAATGCCTGTTTGGGACAAGGCAGAAAGTAGAGCTGTTCACACACTGAACCTCCTGAAGGATCCAGGAGTGGTAATACTGAGCACCAGTACCAGGGCGAGAAAGCGCAAACCTCGGGCATAAACTGATTCCTTTTCTTGCTTTCTTTCTCCTTTTCATTTTCTCTCATTTCTATTTTGAGATGCATTTCTTAAGGCTGTGCAAACGCAGGCACGGGCTTTGAACACAAGTGCGCACCGCACTCCTGCAATCACACCGCAGTCCCGTGGGGACCCGCGCACGGCGGCGGGGATAAACATGGCGTCGCTTTGTTCTCGCACACTTGGCTTCAGTCGTTCCGCAGTCGCAACTCCTCCGTCTTCCTCCGTCTTCCTCCGGGGCTGTGCTCCTCTTCCTCATCCGGGTGAAGAATTCCAAATGTCACACTTCGTTACCTACGCCGTAAACGGTGGTGTGTGGCGTGTGCTCTCAACCGACGTGCAGAAAAAGGAAGAGGCCTTGAAGAAGGGAGTGGAATGATGAATAGTGAACGAGAGGGGAAGAGAGAGATGTGGTGGAGGGGAGGTATGAAATAGAGACAGTAAAGGCAGATAATGTGAACTTCTTTCATTAATGCCAACTCGGGGATGACCTTTGCTAGAAGCATGCTGCTCTCTAACTCTTTCAATTAGCATCTCAAATCCTACAAGACCATCACTGTGATCTCTCTCCCTCTCTAACGCTCAAATCTGCAGTCTCGCCTCAAAGAGAAAATAAAGCCATGACACCTTTGCCTCCGTCGCATTGGCTCAGAGCGAGGAAATCCCTACACTGAAGTAGCAGCTGATTGGCTGGCTGGCGTGGTCCGGATGGAGGTGTTATTAGCTGTCCGCTGTGGTGGGCGGGGCTTTAATACTCCATCCCGTGACAGCTGTCGTTGTACGGCTGGCACATCACTGGCGCAGGCAGGAAAAGAGAGGGAAGAGAGCGAGGTTGAGTTAAGAGATCCCATTACTGACGCCGCCATTGTCTTCGCCATTACATCACCGCCATTACATCACCGCCATTACATCACCGCCATTACATCATCGCCATTACATCACCGCCATGCTACTATGGCAGCGCCAGTCACTGTCATGGAAGCTGATTTCAGTTCATTGGATCCAGGCCCTTATTGACATTACTGACACTGTAAATTATAGCATTACAATATAGCATTATTGTCTTTACTGACATTATTCTTATTGACATTACTGACACTGTAAATTATAGCATTACAATATAGCATTATTGTCTTTACTGACATTATTCTTATTGACATTACTGACACTGTAAATTATAGCATTACAATATAGCATTATTGTCTTTACTGGCATTATTCTGCACTCACGAACATTCAGATTTCTAGCTCAGAGCACATACATTTTTACTGGGATATTTGTAATTTTGTGATGAGTGTCTTAAGTCTCCATAATCATAATCATGATTATCGTCAGAATCTGTTGTTTGCTAGGTATGCTACATTTACTACAATTAATTTGTCATGGGGATAAATAAACACTATGAAATTATAAATTTTTTTCTAGTCCCTGACAAAAATTCTGATTCTTTGAACACAATTGAACAGATGTTTCCTAAAAGAAAACTATTGGTAAAACTTGAGATCTTGTTTTGTACTGTATGATACAATCCACATGTATGAAAGAGCCAAGTGAATTCTGAAAGAGGGTTCATCATGGGACAAATAGCTTCCCACCAAAATGCTGCTCAACTGAACTGTGTTTCCACACCAACACTAAATCATTTGGCATCTGCTTGTACAAGGAAAAACACAAGGAAATACACAGTTTTTAGTGAATGGTCACTAGTACTTAGTGATTTGGGAGTGTTTCATTATGAGCAAGGTTCACATGTTTGTGAGTCAGCAGTTTCCTTCTGTGATTCAGAAATACGCTGTGCAGTTTTTAGGTTTGCAGATTTTTGGATTGGTGTCCTAAAAATGGGATGCAATTTCAGCAAATGAGTTTTGCAGTTACATAATGCGTACACAAAAGGAGAGAAAACCCCAGAGTTGGCAGTGGAAGCTTGCTGGTGTCGTATTGTAACCCCCACGAGGTCAGCCAGTTTACCCAGGAGGCAGCGTGGGGCGGGGCTTATTATAGCAGCCGCAGGTGAATGGTCAAAAGCTCGATTCACCAGGATACCAGGAGACATCGGTGGGCGGGGCCACTGTAGGATTAAAGGGAAGAACGGCGGGTGAGTGGCCATCACGGTGGAGGGAGAGAACGTGTGACTAATGAAAGGAGCGGAGTGAGATCTGAGCGCTGCCGTGAAAGCCCTGGGCACCTGTCAGAGACGTGACCGACAACAGCGGCATTTCAGAGCAAAAAACAAAAAAAAAGAACAAGAAAGAAATAAAAGAAAGGAAAAAAGAACTGCCTTCTAATTCTCAATACAAATCCTCTGGACAAGGGGTATTTATAAAGCATGTACACACACACACACACACACACACACACAGACACACATACACACACAGACACACACACACACACAGACACACAGACACACACTCACGCACCCACACACACACACACACACAGACACACACTCACGCACCCACACACACACACAGACACACACGCACACACACACACACACACACACACACACACACACACACACACAGACACACAGACACACACTCACACACACACACAGACACACACTCACGCGCACACACACACACACACACACACACACACACACACACACACACACACACACACACACAGAGCAGGTGCAGACTTTCATACTGCAGTGTTTCATGTGAACAGACAGGCTGACAGAGACGGGCAGAGTAAAATCCCGAGATCTATCACCTTCAACAACTCTTATCCTCACAGAACAGTTCCTCCGACCGGGTTGGTCCGCTCACCCGGTTGTGGGAAGCAGCCGTACTGCTCATCCTAATTTAGCTCAACAGACCACTAACAGACCGGTCCTGTGGCCGCACGGGTCTGAACTTGAGTGATGGGTTCACAGACTATATGAGCAGAGAATCACACAGACCCCTGTAGAACTGGAACAAAATAACTGAAGCTGAGAGAAGATGGAGAGAAAGAAAGAGATGGAGGGAAGAGAGAGAAAGGAGGAGAGAGAGAGAGAAAGCGGCAGAGCAGCAGAAGGAAAAAAGTGAAGGAGTGGCAGAGTTAAAACCAATGTATAGGATTTACTCCGAGTGTTGTCATCTCCTCTCCCCTGTGCTATTTACATCCTGACAGTCGCTACTCTTACATAAGCTAATGTCATGTTTTTTTCCCTCCGTTTCTCTCCCTCTCTCCCATCCTCTCTCTCACTCCCTTCCCCTCTCTCTCTATCTTATCTCTGTGAAGAAATATCACCTGTTTGTGTAGAGGACAGTAAACCATCTTGTACCTGCGGAAGGTCACTGAGACTATCTGTGTGGTTGCAGCTGTGGGGTGGCCGTAGTGTTAAGTGGCCGGCGTGAGCACCAGCGCGCGGCACACGGCTGCAGCAGTTACTGCCTAGCGGTGCGTCCCGCGCGATAATTACAAGCGACATACCAGCTAGCAGTCAGTGGAGGGGCCTTGGGCCCTGCGGCCGTCGTAAAAGAGAGAGGAGGCATATGTTCACTTGTCCTAAAGAAACAGGACTGCATGAAGGATGTTCCTGCAGATACTGTGTGTTTTTCTGAGCAGACATAATATAATGGACATTTTGGCCCAAACCCAGACAGTGCTAAACCCAAACAATGAACTTGGCTCTCAAACATTTTGATAGAACATGGAATTTGGGGAATTGGTAAGTTTAAGGGCCGACGACATATTTTTGAAGTTTCCGTCTTATCTTGACTTCATAAATGAACACATGGATACCGTTACCATCTTGACGCTTTTACGGCCTTCCAACCCATATTGTGCGTCTTTTGGCGCTCTCTCCCAGACTCGCACTCGCTCGCCCGGGTGTTCCCGCTCCAGAAACACAGCCTGGTTATTGTTTCCCCTCTTTTTCTTTCCTCTTTTTCTTTCCTCCCTCTCCTTTTTTTTTGTCTGAGGCGTGTTACCACAGCAACAGGGCTGGTTCTGTCTCCTGACTGAGGAATCCTCGCCGTGTTCGGTGGCTGGTGGCGACGGCAGGGGAAAACCTGTTAGCGGCTAGCATATCGCAACGCGCTAATGAGAGAGTGTTTAATCAAAGTACCTTAGAACTTTACCAAATACATGGGTTTTTTTTTTAAAAACAGTGCTAGACGTACCAACAAAACATATTCTCATGGAATAAGCTGAAGGCAACAGTGGTAAATTATTTATTGTGCATATTCTTTCTGATTGAAAATCCAGCAAAATGCTACGGAAATCTTGTTTGTACATACACGGAAGTTGATTTCTTTTGCTGTTTTTCTACAAGTGCTCTGAAGGTGGACAGTATGCAGGGTTCTTAACGGCAGTGAAGATGTTCAGTGTGATGCAGAGTTTTCCAATCGATTTTATTATCGTGTTTGACAAATGCGTCACTGCCAGCACCCGGACGTATAACATCAGCTCATCAAACCACGTCAGATCCAGTCATCACTGTGAACATCCCCTGTGTACCCAGAGTTCTCACAGATAGAGACAGCCCCTGTCAGCAGGAAAAGCATGGCAAAAGTCCACATAAGGCATGACCTCCTTGACTTTTATTCAAGTTTCGATTTAATGCTTTGAAAGGAATAATGGTTTATTGGAGACTGTGACTGCATCGCAAATCCGGCCAGTGCTGACACAAGCACAAATTAGTTCAAAGTAAATGAGAGGTGAACATTGACTGGTGGCTTATCACACAGTGGGCTTCATTTGCATATGCATGAGTATGCCAAAAAGATTTGTTTATGACTGTGACTTTAGTCACTCTTGTAACCTGCATGTAGTTTTCAGGCAGTGGCGACTAGTGCTAAAAGTTTTGATGGGGGCGCAAACAAACTGAAATATCGAAACACATACAAAGGTACACAAAAAAGGTGACACACATATTGTACTGTGTTTGGTTATAGCAGAAGAATAAGTGTATTACATGAGCTTTTGGTTTTAATATATACTAAAAATATATGCTAGTTTTCTCCAGCAGATAATTTAGCCACCAAGCTAGCATAAATTTTAGTTAATTGTAGATTATTTTCAAAACGCACAATTTTAACGTATTCACATGCTCTCAAGTTTCCCGTTGGAATTACTAGAGGTGGTAGATTTCTTATGTATCTGTAACTTATACATTTGTAACGTTTACACAGCTTATATTTGTAATGTAATACAAGTGAACCATTCATTCATTCATTCATTCAATTCCAGCACTTTTATTAAATCTGGAAAATTCAACATTATAGTAAAAGTCAAGCACTTTCAAGCATTTTAAGCACCAGTACCCACCCTGAAATAAGTCAAGCACTTTCAAGCATTTTAAGCACCAGTACCCACCCTGAAATTGGCTCTGTCAAGCTCCTTTACCCTTTTTTAAACAACCGAAAGGGTGAAAGAGTGAAAGGGTGAAAGAGTGAAAGAGTGAAAGGTTGAAAGGGTGAAAGGGTTTGTAGGGATAAAACTGATTTTTTCCTTCATTTGGAAGAAATTATGTGCCAATTTCAAATGTCAATGAGTTCTCGGTCAACTAACGAGCTGTCAGTATGCTGATGGAAATCGTCGAGGATAATCCATTCACACACGTGGAAAAATAATGAACTATACTGATTACCAATAAAAGTAGGCGTATCCACAGCAGACTTTCAGGCAACCAATTAAAGAGCTTCTCCATTTCACACGTTTGACAAACGTTTAAGGACCTGCATACATGACCTACATATCCATCAGTCCGACACACAGGGAGTATAGTGTATACATGTCATTTCACAAAAAATCAGCGGATATAATTCTCGATTGTTAAAAAATTATTATGGCCAGTGTTACTAGTTTCATAATACTTTTGTAATTATATAATTTACATAAGTTTATATGTCTAAGTAGCATTAATTCTCTGGATAATTTGATGGGGGCGGCACCCCAGCGCCAACGAGCCGTCACTGCTGTCAGTGTTCTGGGCGTGTTCTTGGTGTACGGCCAACAGAGGCGTTGTCCATCTGATTGGTGGATACCGCTGGTTTTGTAGCAATTCATCATTCTTCAGTCATACTTTTAGAGTCCACTAAACAATAAGACATCACACAGTACCAGTACATGACAGTTTGGTGCTGGTGTATGTCTCAGGTAAACATATTAATTTATTATAGATGTCAAGGAAGTGAAGTGTGAGTTTATTTGCTATAACTGTAGTGTTGTCTCCCCACAGGACGTTGTCTCTTGTCACTCAGGTGTGTTTGAACGTCTGCAGGGCCAGAGCTGAGGTGCTGCGTTCTTTTGGAGTGCTGCATTGTTGACGTTTGCGTGCGTGGGAGTGAGCGCGCTGTAATGACATTAGCGCTTCTGAAATGACTAGAAGCCCCGAAGCGTGCCATCAGCACCCCGTAATGCTCTCCATTAACTTTATTTACAAAAAAAAAACCCTCCTGTTGCCATGGAGATCAGAGATCAGAGTGCTCTATGAACATGTCACCAGGGAAACAACGGAGGCGGGATAGATGGTAGCATGTACCCCATAGGTCATGTTCACCAACTTCATTCCATAAGAAAGAAGAACTCAAGGATTGTTTGACTGGTGCTACCTGAAAGTTGTTGGCAGGATGATGTAGGTTTGACTGGTGTGCATTCATTTTTGATAAACATCATATCTCCTTCCAAAGCACCATTCTGATCATCTCCATTGATTGATCATTTCCACTGATTGATCATTTCTGTGGTTTTTTTCTAAATACATTTATTGCTTGGGTTCCACTCTTTGCTCTTTTCTTTATCCAATTAAATTGTAACTAAACCGTAATTATTAAGTTAGAAAATAGCAAATACAACATATAATAAACATGGACTTGTCAAACAGAATCATACCAATAGGAATAAGGAGATACAGAGATGCAAGTCCAACCCTGGGAACCCAGAACTGGTCTCCTTGAGAGGAGTCGTGTCTGTCTGTGACTACTGGTGGAACCCAGAACTGGTCTCCTTGAGAGGAGCTGTGTCTGTCCGTGACTACTGGTGGAACCCAGAACTGGTCTCGTTGAGAGGAGCCGTGTCTGTCTGTGACTACTGGTGGAACCCAGAACTGGTCTCGTTGAGAGGAGCCGTGTCTGTCCGTGACTACTGGTGGAAGTAAAGAACTGGTCTCGTTGAGAGGAGCCGTGTCTGTCCGTGACTACTGGTGGAACCCAGAACTGGTCTCGTTGAGAGGAGCCGTGTCTGTCCGTGACTACTGGTGGAACCCAGAACTGGTCTCGTTGAGAGGAGCCGTGTCTGTCCGTGACTACTGGTGGAACCCAGAACTGGTCTCGTTGAGAGGAGCCGTGTCTGTCCGTGACTACTGGTGGAACCCAGAACTGGTCTCGTTGAGAGGAGCCGTGTCTGTCCGTGACTACTGGTGGAACCCAGAACTGGTCTCGTTGAGAGGAGCCGTGTCTGTCCGTGACTACTGGTGGAACCCAGAACTGGTCTCGTTGAGAGGAGCCGTGTCTGTCCGTGACTACTGGTGGAACCCAGAACTGGTCTCGTTGAGAGGAGCCGTGTCTGTCCGTGACTACTGGTGGAACCCAGAACTGGTCTCGTTGAGAGGAGCCGTGTCTGTCCGTGACTACTGGTGGAACCCAGAACTGGTCTCGTTGAGAGGAGCCGTGTCTGTCCGTGACTACTGGTGGAACCCAGAACTGGTCTCGTTGAGAGGAGCCGTGTCTGTCCGTGACTACTGGTGGAACCCAGAACTGGTCTCGTTGAGAGGAGCCGTGTCTGTCCGTGACTACTGGTGGAACCCAGAACTGGTCTCGTTGAGAGGAGCCGTGTCTGTCCGTGACTACTGGTGGAAGTAAAGAACTGGTCTCGTTGAGAGGAGCCGTGTCTGTCCGTGACTACTGGTGGAACACAGAACTGGTCTCGTTGAGAGGAGCCGTGTCTGTCCGTGACTACTGGTGGAACCCAGAATTGGTCTCGTTGAGAGGAGCCGTGTCTGTCCGTGACTACTGGTGGAAGTAAAGAACTGGTCTCGTTGAGAGGAGCCGTGTCTGTCCGTGACTACTGGTGGAACCCAGAACTGGTCTCGTTGAGAGGAGCCGTGTCTGTCCGTGACTACTGGTGGAACCCAGAACTGGTCTCGTTGAGAGGAGCCGTGTCTGTCCGTGACTACTGGTGGAACCCAGAACTGGTCTCGTTGAGAGGAGCCGTGTCTGTCCGTGACTACTGGTGGAACCCAGAACTGGTCTCGTTGAGAGGAGCCGTGTCTGTCCGTGACTACTGGTGGAACCCAGAACTGGTCTGGTTGAGAGGAGCCGTGTCTGTCCGTGACTACTGGTGGAAGTAAAGAACTGGTCTCGTTGAGAGGAGCCGTGTCTGTCCGTGACTACTGGTGGAACCCAGAACTGGTCTCGTTGAGAGGAGCCGTGTCTGTCTGTGACTACTGGTGGAACCCAGAACTGGTCTCGTTGAGAGGAGCCGTGTCTGTCCGTGACTACTGGTGGAAGTAAAGAACTGGTCTCGTTGAGAGGAGCCGTGTCTGTCCGTGACTACTGGTGGAAGTAATGGAGTTTCAGCCAACGGCCTGTTGTAATTCTACCTGTGGTCCCACCTAATTAAATATCTGCACTCTTCTCACTCCCAGCAAATGAGTTTACCAGCCCTCTGCCAGAATCAGGGAGGTTGCGTGTGTGTGTGTGTGTGTGTGTGTGTGTGTGTGTGTCGGGGGGAGTTGTGAAGGCTTCGGTCCTAGGTTCATCCAGACTTTCAGTCTCCATCCCTTTCTCCCTCTCTGTGGACATTACACGGTTCTGGTATTGGTGTGGGCTTGGGGCAGACGGTACCGTTCTGGCCTTTGTGCCTGATCTACTCTGTGGATGAGCACACACAGTGCTCTTTTTTCAAACATGTCCTGCATCTTAAATCAAAAGGAGATCCTGAATCGGAGATGAAACGCAAGAGATATTGTATCTGAGTAACAGCGTCATCCTGTAACCCACCGTTCTTGTTCTGAATATATACAGACAAATTGTGTTGCTAGTGATGCATGAGACTTTTTCTTTTGATGCTATGCACAGATTTTAGTCCAGATACTCTTCTTGTAGTGTGCACTGCAGTTGACAAAACACCTGTAAATGGAATATCTCATCCTGGCCTCTGGTTGTAAAAATCAAAATACAGTATGCATTATTTATTAAAACCACCAAACATCATTAAGACAATGGTAATCATGACAATAGAATGTCACCGCTTACGCCCTAACCCTAACCCAAACCCAAACCCTAACCTTAGCCCTAACCCTAACCCAACCTTTTCAGAGTAGTGCCCAAAAAAGCCATTGAAGGGTTTTGTAGTTATTGTAGTTATTAGCTTGGAACCTTTGACCATGCTGAAGTGCTGATGTGCAGTTAATGGACCAGTTAAGGACACACAAATGTGTTTACATTTTACATAGACAACCCTTCATGTTAACCATGAGCATTGAGCTTCTCATGTATGTTAACCATGAGCCAGCATTGAGCTTCTCATGTATGTTAACCATGAATGAGCTTCTCATGTATGTTAACCATGAGCCAGCATTGAGCTTCTCATGTATGTTAACCATGAGCCAGCATTGAGCTTCTCATGTATAATAACTTTGAGCCAGCACTGAGCTTCTCATTTATGTTAACTATGAGCCAGCATTGAGCTTCTCATGTATGTTAGCCTTGGGCCAACATGGAGCCTCTCGTGTATAATAGGGTATGTAGGGTTGCCAAGGCATTAATAGAGCCATTTTTCAACTTCACACGCTGAGATGGTGGATCTCACGAAGCCAGGCTCTATTTGGGCCC
Organism: Brachyhypopomus gauderio; assembly: GCF_052324685.1. Lineage (NCBI taxonomy): Eukaryota > Metazoa > Chordata > Actinopteri > Gymnotiformes > Hypopomidae > Brachyhypopomus > Brachyhypopomus gauderio. The sequence goes on along the minus strand of NC_135218.1, from coordinate 24,317,041 downwards.
CAATATCTTCTTGTAGCTACTGTATTTTGGACAGAAGCCAATCAAGATTTGGCCTCAGGGGAGGGGCTAGCTGCCCCCCCCCCCCCCCCCCCCCCCCCCCGTATGGAAGTAACCCCGGGTATTATCGCAGCGGTTCTCCAGCTAGCTGGCCCTGTGGCCGGGGGTCAGCCACAAACAACCTGCGTATTTTGGGCTGCCCAGAGGCAGACACCCCTCCCCCCCAACACCACCACCCCATTCAGCTGTCATTAACGCCAGCAGCTGAAAGTGCGTGGGTCTCCCGATTTCAGCAAGCAGACCAAAACTCCCTGAGGGCTTCTGCATCATCAGTGCAGCTTGTGTTTTGGAGATGCCAGAATACCTGTTGGAGTAGCAACAATGACTTCCGAACAATATAAAGGCACAGACCTTTTTTCCTCTCCTTTAAGTCAAGCATGCACCCTTAACGCACCTGGGCTGGTTAATTTGCTCCAGTGAAGGCTCGTCTTAGGGAGCGTGAGCAGAAATTGGCAGTTTACAGTGCGGCGTTGCAGCGCGGGGACTTCAGTGGCTACCGTCTCCTCCTGCTCCTGCTGACAACCCCTACACTCCAGTTAATGAGCTGTCAGAGGCAGAGAGAGAAGGAGGGAGGCTCTGTGAGAGAGAAGGGGGTGAAAGAGAGATGGCACGACACGGCAGAAGAGAGAGAGAGTGAGAGTGAGAGAGAGAGAGAGAGTGAGAGAAAGAGAGAGAGAGAGAGGTGGAGAGAGAGAGAGTGAGAGAGAGAGAGAGAGAGAGAAAGAGTGAGAGAGAGAGAGAGAGAGAGAGAGAGAGAGAGAAAGAGTGAGAGAGAGAGAGTGAGAGAGAGAGAGAGAGTGAGAGAGACTGATGATTGTTCAGAAGGGAGATGGAGTAAATGTTCTAAGACTATCTGAAGTCTTAAATGAAACAAGACTGAACTACATGACTCAAGTAGAAAAATGAAGGATGACTCATGAAGAATTGTTTTGTTTTGTTTTGTTTGCTGGACGGATTGTTGGTCTAAAGGACAGAACCTGCACGATGGTTTGTGTGAGGGTTATTGAATTTGGAATTACAGACTACAGATACTGTGGATGTGGGTAACCTTGAGAAAAACAGTCTGTTGGTAATCTACTGCATATGAGACAGAGAGAAAACGAACGAGGTAGAAATAGAGACACAGCAAGACCGAGAGAAAATATGAGAAACCTGATATATCGACTTAGCTGTCAATGGACTGGGGTAGTGAGAATGTCCCTGGGGTCCCTCGTGTGTGTGTGTGTGTGTGTGTTCATGTGTGTGTCCACAGACATTTGTGTGCAGTAGTTTTGAAAAGAATGCGTACCGCTGTTGAGACGTAATTAAATAGCAGTTGATTTGGCCGGGTTTATTTACCTCCAGGCTACGACTGCCGTTCTGCTGAGGGAACACAGCTCAGAAGGTTCTGGAGTAATCCGGAGAGAATGATTCCACCTCGTGCACCGGTGAACTCTTTGTGGTTTCCCTCCTCACTCGCCTGTTCTCTTCTGTGTGTTTATTTCATCTCTCACACTCCTCCACTCTCTCCCTCCTCTGCCAGCCCTCTCATCTTTTTGTCCCCTTCATTTCTGTCCTTCCTAGTTTTTAATACACACAGAGAAAAGAGAGAATTCATTTTTCTTTAATTGGCTGATGTGTGCAAAGGCGTGACGAAGCTCGTGATTTACCCAGTCAAGAGTTCTGATATTTTGTTAGCATTTTTCAAGCATTTTCACTTTCTTTCTCTCTCTCTCTCTCTCTCTCTCTCTCTCTCTCTTTCTCTCCCCCCATTGGTAAGCTCCTCACTCCTTCCTGCTGTCTTGTTTAAAAAGCCGCAAGAGGACTTTGGATTCCTGATTCAGTTTCAAAGTGAAGCAGACACGTTACTGTCCTGTAGTTGTCTGCGCATGTACGTGTATTGCACCTCAGAATTCACTCCCCCAGTATGTCAATTGCGCATAGGGTGACATTTGCATTGCTCAAAAGTAGCTTTGTGTTTGCTACAAGAATTTTTATATGCCTGAGTGAAAATACGTCATATCTAATACATCATCGTATCTAATTGAAGTTTTTTTTTTCTCTTTAGTATGTTTTGCTTTCGTTAAACTTTACTAGTGCACAATTCTATTATCTCTGTCTGCAGTGGCAGGATTTCATGTTGTCCTGTTGATGTTGCATGGTGGGCGGGGCCTATTAGGATACCTGACACCTGAGGGTCGTTTATCTGTATATTTGTCTGGTTTTGGTTATTTTATCATTCATTTGGATTACTTCAAAGGTTTTTAGTTTGTGCACTTTATCCATGAAATCCTCCCCGTTTCCTGAGACTGGCGTGATCACTTCCGTTTTTATTTACACTCCTCGCCCGTCACATATGTCATTGTAGATCATGGCATATGAAAGTTCTGCTATAATGCAAAAATTAGGTCTCTTTTCTGCCGTGAGCATTTTCTTTTTTAGTCGCGAGCATTGTAACATCGGTGAGAGCCTGAACATTTTTGAAGGAGAACGGTAGTTTCTGTCCTCGCTACGCAACTACAAAACATCCCTCTGCCAGAAAGATGGGGTGACGGAAGCTAACTTATCGTGCAAAGCAGTCATTACTCCGACCACGGTCTGAACGGAACCAAAGGTGAAATTTAAAAAAGGACTAAAATTATTTTGTGAATGTATGTGAATGTGAGTGTGTTCTGGAAGAAACGAAAATAGACTAGAACCAAGCTGATGTGTGTTTGTCCTTAACCGGGAGCTGCACGTGGTTCGAGAGGGTGAGCATGATGGTTATCCTGCTGAACTGCGTGACCCTGGGCATGTACCAACCCTGCGAGAACATCGACTGCTCCTCACAACGCTGCCAGGTGCTACAGGTGAGGACTCTCTCACGCCTGTTTCCACGTGCTCACTCACTAAGCTCACAGAAGCACTATTCATTACGCTGTATTCATCACACACGGGTCCTTGAGTGTCGCCTTTGTCACGGTGAATGTTGTTCCATTACTTGTGGGTGAAGCCATGATCTCTTAATGAATACTGTTTTCCTCAGCAGTGTTTGTCCCTGAGATACTCAAATACATTCCCATTAACACACATTCACAAACACGCTTGTGTAATTCTCTCTTTACTGGGTTTCCTATTATCGTAGGTAATTCATCCAATACCTACATCTTAATGTTACGATCCACCGTTTATTTTGTACAGTAAGCATGATTTCTGCAAAGAGTATATATAAAGAAGTGCACACATGCATACACACTCTCTTTCTGACTCACACACACACTGTCTCTCCTTTCATGTCTTCTGGATCTGAAGCGTTTGCCATACGGCCGAATCCCAGACAGTGAAATCCTCACTTCTCAGTTAACACCTACGGCATTTATTTAAGTCCAGCTGGACCCAAATAAACACTGGAGGTATTAATTCAGCGCTGATGTTGCACGTGCTATGGGGCGACTCTGTCATGACGCAGTAAAGCATCCAGATGTCCTCCTCCGGCGTGCCGTAGAGAAACGTGGCACGCATGTTGGCCTCCTCCTCCAGGCCCCCTTACTTCTGTCCTCATTAGGTTCTGGCAGGCCCGTGCGGGTTGGAGAGGGTCAGAGCATCACTCCAGAGGCTACGACTGCTACGGACCGGCCCGGCTTGTTCAGCAGAGCTGACCCCTACATTCAGAACCTGGTGTCTGGACTGCTGATCCCTCCATTCAGAACCTGGTGTTTGGACTACTGACCCCTCCATTCAGTACCTGTTGTCTGGACTGCTGACCCCTCCATTCAGAACCTGGTGTCTGGACTACTGACCCCTCCATTCAGAACCTGGTGTCTGGACTGCTGACCCCTCCATTCAGAACCTGTTGTCTGGACTGCTGACCCCTCCATTCAGAACCTGGTGTCTGGACTACTGACCCCTCCATTCAGAACCTGGTGTCTGGACTACTGACCCCTCCATTCAGAACCTGGTGTCTGGACTGCTGCAGCTCTGCAGGCTGCCTTTACGAACATGCTTCAATTTGGAGTATCTTTGTTTTTGGACCGCAGTTGTGTTGGACGCATAACTACACAGACTACAAACTACTATTACTACTACGACTTCTTACACACACACACACACACACACACACACACACACACACACAAAGAACAGTGTCCTCACTCTATGTCTGTCTGCTGTAGGGCTGTGTAATATTTTCACTCCCACAGGATCCCCTGCACTTCTGTAGCTGTACTGCGTACACACACACACACACACACACGCTCCTGATCTTCTATAGCTGTACTGTACTTCACACGCTCCTTGACCTAAGAGCACAATCTGTTATTCCGTTAATTCAGACACTCTTCCATATGGAGGAACAGAATACAAAAGTAGTGTAAGTTAAAAATATACGATAATGCGTAGAAATGATTATTTTAATGAATTGACCTGTGTTATATGTTCAGAGGTCAGAGGTCAGAGGTATGTAGGTGTCATGACTGGCAGAACAAAGAAATGCTCAAAGGTTTCACAGCACGACCTTTTGAACTCAGACGTCTTCATGAGAGTTTTCACCATTGGACTCACATCACATCTAATAGCTCCGCTCAATACTCAATAATAAGCTATCAATGCTATCAGCTCAGAAAAGGCACAACACTGCATGTGATTGGCCTGTAAGACTGTAACACACACACACACACACACACACACACACACACACACACACACACACACAGTGCAATTAAAAAAGGTAATAAAGTAAAAAAGGGTGTTAAACAAGCATTCAGATGCTGAAGTCAGTGGCATACTGCAGTCTCATTTGAATTTCATTAAGATTCAGTTGGCGCACCCTTTCTCTCTCTCTCTCTCTCTCTCTCTCCCACACACACACACACACACACACACACACACACACACACACACACACACACACAACTGATCCATGAATCACTTAGGTGGAATAATGCCAATTGTTTTAAAGATCAAATCAAACAATCCTTTATAAAAGACGTATGTAGCACTAGAGATGTGCTCCTCCATCTGTTAGTTTTAATGAACATATTTTACATCCATGTTGTTTGAAGCTTATCTGTGATTATATTTTAAATTAGTAAAATCAGTGTTTTTATGAGCTATCTCATAACCTCTGTGTTTTTATGAGCTATCTCATAACCTCTGTGTTTTTATGAGCTATCTCATAACCTCCGTATTTTTCTGAACTATCTCATAACCACCGTGTTTTTATGAACTATCTCATAACCACCGTGTTTTTATGAACTATCTCATAACCTCCGTATTTTTCTGAACTATCTCATAACCCCCGTGTTTTTATGAACTATCTCATAACCTCCGTGTTTTTCTGATTCCCATGGCCCATTCAGGCTTTCGACGCCATGATTTACATCTTCTTTGCGGTGGAGATGGTCGTGAAGATGATTGCCTTGGGGATCTTTGGCCGACGCTGCTACCTTGGCGACACCTGGAACAGGCTGGACTTCTTTATCGTCATGGCAGGGTGAGTGTGGGTGGAGCCATGGTGATGTATGCATGACCACTAAATCCTCCCCTGCTAGACAGCTCGACAGAACACATGCTTTAAGAGAGCAGAGAAGAGAAACTAAAAACGTGTAGTCACTTTTGTAGGGAAGAGACAAAATACAAACACACAAGACAGAAAGAAAACAGGCGAACAGTAACGATCCCGTTGGCTTCACACCGTTGTTACGTCACTCGTGCGGAAAGTTCCAGAGAGTTCCTCACACCCAGTCAGATCTCTCTCCACCCAGAGAGTTCCTCACACCCAGTCAGATCTCTCTCCACCCTGAGAGTTCCTCACAGCCAGTCAGATCTCTCTCCACCCTGCTCTCACGCCTGACTGCTGTGACTCCACGCCGTGGCAGCCGGAACCAAGTGTGACTTTTACGGAGGGTATTATTTACTCCTTTATTTATTTATTTACTTTCATGCTTTATTGTGCCCCTGGCGTCAGCAGCAGTGTGTGCGGAGGGTTCTGTTGCTGGAGTTCCCAGAATGTCTGCACCTTCTCCGGACTAAGAGGAGCGCTGGCGTGACCGTGCGGACGGTCTCCGGAGCACAAAGGAGCAGCGTGGCTCTCTGATCCCAGACCTCCCCTATGTGTGTTTTTTGTTCTCCCCGCGTTTTGGGGGGGATTTCGCTGGTACTGATGCGTGAAGCGCCGAGCGATGCCCGGTAACCTGTCTGCAGGCCATTAGAGAAAGAAATTCAGTCGTGTGACAGATGTTTATTGTTAAGACCAGGAGGTTTATTGGAAAAATCAGCTTATTCCAGAACAACACGCTGGAGAGCCGTGTGTGTGTGTAGAGTCTGTAGTGAACATGGAGAGGGTCGTGTCCTGCATGGACTCTGCCATCCACAGCATCAGAGTGGCCAGAAAGTAGAAATCTTTCAGCATTTCTCAGTGCACCTAGGGAATAATTCTGTGTGTGTGTGTGTGTGTGTGTGTGTGTGTGTGTGTGTGTGGGATTGTGTGTCCTGGTTTTAGTTGAAGTTCCAGAGATGCAGGGTCTGCATTTAAAGCAGTTAATCAGCTCACTGGCACCACACTAAGTTTCAACTCGTACAAGCTGCATCTAAATTGTGCACAACACTCTTTCTTTCTCACTGTGTGTTTGTTTGTGTGTTTTTGTTTATGTTTTGACCTTCAGCAGCTCCTGTTCTGTCTGAAGGGTGTTATGTATTTGTTAGTCCCTGAGCCCACACACATACACGTACACACACACACACACACACACACACACACACACACACACACAGTGTCAGTAACATAGCACACACATACACTATATAACACAATGCTATAGATCCCTTCTATCCTCTGTGACCCCCAAACACATTTATTTATTTAATCTTTGATGAATTACGTTTTCAAGAAACATGCTTTCTTGCCATGCACACACACACACATACACACACACACACACACACACACACACACACACACACACACACACACACACACACACACACACATACACACATACGCATACACACACACACATCTTGCCATGAAGAATAAGAAAGTGATATCTTTGACACCAGGCTTGACTTACAACACTGTCAAAGGATATCTGTCTTTTCCTTTTCACATCACTTTTCCTTTGTGAGCTCTCTTTCCCTCTCTCTCTCCATCTCTCTCTCCCCATCTCTCTCTCTCTCTCTCTCTCTCTCTCTCACTCTCTCTCACTAATCCTTCTTCTATAGAGTCTTCATATAGTGTCCTATGTTGACCTATATTAGGTTGGTGAATCAATCTTCAGGATCTATCAGTCTTGTCCAGGTGCTGAATTACAAAGGGACCCGACGTGAAGGATGTATCTAGAGACAGAGAGCCCAGCCTAAGACATCTTCCATCAGTTCACAAAACTGCTCACATCAGGTGTGTGTGTGTGTGTGTTTGTGTGTGTGTGTATTGAGGGAACTGAGCAGAAAGCTGCTATGTAAGTTGTGATTCAGTTGAAAGGGTAAAAGTCACTTTTAGGCTTGTGGTGTGTTAGATGGATTGATTGTGTGTATTTATGTGTGCATACTTTTTTGGGGTGTGTGTGTGTGTGTGTGTGTGTGTGTGTGTGTGTGTGTGTGTGTGTGTGTGTGTGTGTGTGTGTGTGTGTGTGTGTGCACATCATATACGTCTGACTATACCACATAATGTGTATCCCACATGTGTAGCAATATCCGATTCTGGGGCCAAGCACTGCAACAGACGAGGGGCTTTCACTCGTATCAGGTTTGACAGTGGCGTGTGTGTGTTCATGATCCATCTACATGTGTTCTTCAAATAATAAACAGAAAATCAATCCCACCCACCATCCACACACAAGTGATTCAAGTGAACAAGTGATTCATCGTGTGAAATCCTCTGGATCTTCCCAGGAGAGCGATTGGATCTTTCCGGCGGTATCTACCTGCCTCCTGGGACTCTGAGACTGGACGTGGAAGTCCGTCAATGTTATTCGTTCTTGTTTTGTCGTTTGTGTTGGTTCTCGTGTCGACGTTCCTGCGTGATGTAACCGTAAGACGACGTGTCCTTTACGGTTTGTGCTCCTTGCAGCTGCGCTGTTAATATGGCACAAGGTCTCTGTTGTAGCCAATCTGTGCTGCAGCCGCATTCATGATGCTTGACGGACAGTAACAGGGCACTCACGTTAGACCTGAGTTCTTGGTCGTGAGGCAGAACACTGGTGTGTCTGTCTGTCTGCCTGTCTGTCTGTCTGTCTGCCTGCCTGTCTGTCTGCCTGTCTGTCTGCCTGTCAATCAATCAATCAATCAAAGTTTATTTGTATAGCGCTTTTCACAACACATGTTGTCACAAAGCGCTTTACAGGATTTAAAAGGTTAACAATACTATGGGTCCAGAACCCTAATGAGCAAGCCAAAGGCGACAGTGGCGAGGAAAAACTCCCTATGATGGTGGGGAATAGGAAGAAACCTCGGGAGAACCAAGACTCAAAAGGGAACCCATCCTCCATTGGGCGGCCCGTTAACACACAAATTACACAAAATACAGACAAATACACAAGCCACACACAAATCACACAATCAGACTAAGTAAAGGTAAAAATGAAAGTTCTGGGTTTTGATATTGTCATTGTAAATGTCTGTTGATGAACGCCAGGCTTTCATTCCATGTCGGAGCAGCGATGCTGGTATTGTAGGCTCCGACTGCAGTGTTACTCTCCAGGTGAACCTTGGAGAAAAGATACGAGATGTAGTAAATATGTAACAAATTAATCAAAGGCCAAACTAAACAGATGAGTCTTTAATCGAGTTTTAAACATTGAGACTGTGTCTGAGTCCCGAATAGAGGCAGGAAGATAATTCCACAGTTGTGGAGCTTTAAAAGAAAAGGCTCTTCCACCTGCTGTGATCTTTTTGATCCTAGGAACAGTTAATAACCCTGCGTCCTGTGAGCGAAGTGAACGCACTGGGTTATATTGTTCAATAAGTTCACTAAGATAGTCTGGAGCTAAGCCATGCAGCGTTTTATATGTTAATAAAAGTATTTTATAGTCAATACGGAATCTAATTGGCAGCCAGTGTAATGACGATAGTACGGGACTAATGTGATCAAACTTTTTAGTTTTTGTTAAAACTCGTGCTGCTGCGTTCTGAACCAGCTGGAGTTTGTTTATCGATTTACCAGAACATCCAGCTAAGAGACTGTTGCAATAGTCTAAACGAGAGGATATGAATGCATGGATTAGTTTTTCTGCATCACTAGTATTTAATATGTTTCTAATTTTGGCAATGTTGCGCAAGTGAAAGAACGCTACCCTAGTTATATTATTAATATGTGTATTGAACGAGAGATCTGGGTCTATTGTGACGCCCAAGTTCTTTACCTCTGCGCTGGGGGTTATAGTAAAAGAATGTAGATTCAATGCTACATTATGTATCTTGTCTCTCGCAGCC